>NC_090933.1:454552376-454644876 GCF_040938575.1 Ambystoma mexicanum | reverse complement strand
CATCCCTGGAGCACCCCCAAACCCAATTGTGTGATTTTCTCCCACAAATACCCTAATAATAGTTCAATTTCCCGAATTGGCTGGACAGGCCGCGTCTGCCTTTAACAAAAAAGATTTCCAAACAGCAGATATCCAAAGATGGTCGTCTTGGGTGGGTTAAAGTAATTTCAGACATTGCCATGGCACCCAAGGAAGACTCCGGCAACTAGTTTCCACGCTATTTTAGGCAACAAACTGCTTCAAACAACCCCCGTAGCAACCACAAAGTTTTTTCAAGAAAGCATGTGTTGTCATAAAGTTTAGAGGAGTCATTAAGTGGAGCAGTAATGCAGTACTGGAATGCTCTTTAAACATACTTTTCAAAAAAATTGCTAGAGGGAAAACAATCTGATTATGCACACTGTGTCTGACCTCCCCAGCAAAATGGCAGTAGAAATATCACCACTGTGTTATGAGTTAAAATCAGTATTATCATGCAGCTGTATATTTGCACTAACTGAAAAAGAGAACCAACACCATAAATAGTACTTGCACACCAATCCATCCAATTGTATTATACGGTATACAGTTGTTTTGCCACCAGGTTTCTTTTCCAATCATTTTTTTTTAAACGGAAAATATTCATTAAAAAAAACCTCATAAAGAAATGAAGGGCGCTGGGTAAGGGGAAAAAGGGGTAGGAGGTTTATGGATAGGGATGACAAATGTTTAATGAGTTTCTTCGATGAACATTTTTCATAAAAAACTCTGAATAAAAACCTGTCAACAACTAAACATAGAACCCTATTATACATCAGTCCACATCTCCCATCTTGTCACCACTCTTTTACATGCCTAAGAAGTCAGCAAACTGGGGACCTGTACTAACTACCATAAACCTAATAAGATCACTATTAAGAACTGCTAGCCACTCATGCCAACTGCTTTGTGTGTCAGGAACAGTGGAATCATCCAATAACCTTTTCTAAAAAATATGTTTACCCACATCGCTCTTCATAATGTAGCGGGTGGCTCGAGGTAAACACAGAGATGTTGAGGAGAATAATTAGGAATTTATTTCAGAAATTGAATTAAGTAAAGTATATCTATATGGAGCCCCGCTGGTGTCACCGTTCACTCTCCAACTCCAACTGCCTCAACCGTTTGTGCTCCATCTCGAGCTGGCTAAGCTTCTGTGTCACGCGACACTGGTGTCGCTGTGAGTGTCATACTACACATCCCTTTCTCTTCACACGGAAATGTAACAAATCTATGTACAGTTCATCTCCTACACATATCTGGTTGGATGTTTAGGTCTCCGGTAGATTCTCCTTCATCTTGACTGCATGAAACCCCAGCTTTATGATCAGGCAAGGAAAATTCACTTTAGCATATTTCTAGTAGCCTCGCGTTGACTCCTTTGACAAATCCTTTATCACTTTGAGATTTTCCAGCAACATTATCTCTCTCATCAGCATACTCATTCCTACTCTCTCATCTTCGCAACAAAGACACTCTCTCCATGTTCCATACTCTCCCATCATCCAATGTGACAGCATGTTTAAACACTTCTGTCACCAAATTTGTCTTGGACCACCTACAGTATCCATCTCTAAGGGTAGGAGGACGTTTGATTCTCATTTTATCTCCTGTAGTGGGGAGAGTGCTGTCTCTCCAAATCCCAGCACAATCATGCACTTCTTTATTTCATAACTGATTGCGCTTGATGTTACCAACCACAATCTCCAACTTTCTCCCCATCGTGGAGTCCTTTGGTTTCCATGCTGGTACCAGTTTTGTACTGGCTTTCCTACCTCTGCTAAGTTCAAAAGGAGAAACTCCTGTAGTGCAATGAGGAGTGAATATGTGAGCAACAATCACTTCTCTCACTGCCTTCTCCCACTCCCTACCATTGGCCCAAGTCCATCTGCTCGATTCTTTCACAACTTTATTAAAGCGTTCTACAACTCCATTGGTTTGGGGATGGAATATGGTGTGTTTCCTATGTTTAGTGGAATTCTTTTGACAATATTCTACCATTTCCTTCTGCCTAAATTGTGATCCATTGTCAGTCACAATGACCCTGGCGAATCTTTCAATTTCACTGATTTCTTCCAAAAACTCAATAACTGATTTTGTTGTTCGATTAGGTTTGATCAGAATTTCAACCCACCTAGTTAATAAATCAATAACTAATAGGCAAAAAGATGCACTCCATTACTCCACACAGGACCCAGAACATACATTCCCAATTCGTCCCATGGCCGTTCTGGAACGTCTGTGATGACCATGGGATATTTGGTACTTTGTCACTATGACTGCAAAGGATACAATGTCTGACAGTTCTTTCGATCTGTAGATCTCAGCCTAGCCACGAGTAGTCATTTGTAATTCTCTGTTTGGTTTTAATAATCCTTTGGTGACCTTGGTGAGCAAGGCTTATGAGTCGTTCACAAATTTTAAATGGTGGAATTATTTTATCACCACGGATTATCTTATCTCCACACATAGCTCGTCTATCACATTCCAGGAAGGTAAAAGTCCTGATTCTTTAAAAAATGTCTTCTCTCTACTGTTTCCTCCAATTCTAGTTTGATTCTGTTCAGGTTAATGTCTTGTCTCATGGCTTCTTCCCATTCTTCTTGTGGTACTGGTATGGATGTTATGGACAATACCACTTCCTGATCTTTCACTTCATTATTTGACTGCACTACGGTTGTCAGTATAGACAAACAGTCTACTGCTAAATGTTTTACTGTGCAATTATATTATGGCAGTTGGGACACCCGCCTCCTGGTACAGCCTGATACTTTATCCAGACCCTTTCACATCATTATTTCTACTAGGGTCTTGTGATCATTGCAGAATTCAAAGTTCATGCCCTAGATGACATTTTTAAGTTTGTCTGCAGCCCATTTGATTGCCAATGCTTCTTTTTCAATAGAGGCTAATACTTCTCTGCTCCCTTCAGCAGTGTAGAGGCAAAAGCTATGAGCAATTCTTTACAGTTCTCTTCCTTTGTAACCACTGCACCTAGACCAACATTGCTGGCATCAGTTGTTATAATTGTCTTCCTGTTGTAACTGAATGTCTGTAATGCAGGAGCTCTCGTCAGCGCCTCTTTGATGAATTCAAATTCTTCTTCTCACATCTTGCTCCAAATAAATACACTTTTCCTCTTGGTAATTTCACCCATGGATGTAGTGTGTTTCGCAAAGTTTCGAATGAATTTGGAGTAGTACTCCGCCATACACCGACATTTTCAAACTTCCAACCGTTACCTAAGGAGAGAGGTTTTGAACCTTTAGGCTTCCTACTTCCTGACACATGATCAATTTATCTTCAGTAACACAGTCATCTACACTCATTTGTGCTTCCCATCGTGTTGGTTCTCGAGCATAGCACTATGTTTGTCTCTATCAAACTTGCTTCATGAAATTATTTTTTGCATTTATCAACTGACTCGGGCTGCATTAACATTTTCTTTTTCATCTGTTGCTGTTATTGTGCTATTGATTTTCCTGGCATTCACAATGTGTCTTCTGATTATTGCTGGCTGTTATAGGATTTTTGTATCTTTCTTTAGACTTTTATACATTTTGAACTTCCATAATTAATGCACTTTCATAATTTTGCATTACAACATGGATTTGAGGTGCTGAGCCTTAGGTCTTCCTCGATCCTGCCACATGATTAACACAATGCCAGTCCACACAGCGGAAACACACAACAGATGTTCCAAGAGTGTGCTGAAGTCACTGAAAAAAAAAAAGCACAACTGGGTTAATCTCTGTGCTACATGTGCTGACATGCAGTACTCTCTTAACTTCCAGGAATTCTGGCGGTCTTTGCTCTCAATAGTTTGGTATTTGCAGGAGGTCCCGCATCACCTTCTAGCTGGATTCTTTGTACTTTGTCGAACAGTCATATTGGCATCTCTGGTTGCACCCATTGGTCCTGCAAGTGAAGTCCCAGACCTACTTTTGGAAGATTTTTATGAAGTTGATTTTTGTTACCAAAATGTGACTTCAGCATTCTTCTAGCCAGGCCATTCATATCGCCCTTCCATCTTGCTTCTCTCTTCTTTACCTAACTCACGACTCTTCCATTGGTTAGGAAGTGGCTGTTATATTCCACCCTTCTTTTAGTATTGTAGCACAAAAAACCTGTGCTCACTTGCGCTGGTTGCAAAGCATCATAGTAATTAGTAGATTGGAAACATATATTGGTGGAGTTGCGGCAGAGTTGCAGTCTGGGCAGTCCACTCTGATTCACAGCTTCCTGCTCGAGTTTTCCCTGTTTGGCCAGCTGAAACAGTCTTTCTACAGCCTCTATTGAACTGAGTGAGTGGCGCCCATTGAAAATACCTGCCTGGCCGCGGAGCAGCCGCCGAGTTGTGGAATTGTGGCAGAGTTACAGTCTGGGCAGCCCGGGCATGCAGGGCGGACTGCGACTGCTTGTAAACATCATGCAGGAAGGCAGTGCATTCGGGAATGCGAAGCGGTGTGAGGAACAAGAAGACATCGAGCAGATCCGCCATCATTATGCTTCACGAGAGTCTTTCCCTACGGCTGAGGAGGAGTGTAAGAAGTGCCCCGGGGTGCTCAGAGCCCAGAACTCCCAACTAACATACGGCCCACGGCAAGTCTGTAACAGCAGAGGAAGCAGAGGAGGTGATAAACGCAAGGGCATAGACAATCGACCTAACAAACACCTTGGGTTCGAGGGGTGTAAATCTGGTGAGTGAAGTGCCTGAAGGGGAGGGTGGTGTGATGCCTCAGAGGATGGACCAAGAGCGTGGCGCTGAATGCCCATTTAATATTAATGTAGCTATTTCAGCGAGCACTGCAATGCTTATTGATTGTAAAATGGCAGAGCCCAATAAGTTTATCACCACAGCGTCTGCTGCAGTGCGCGAACAAGAACTTATCTCACTCCAGGCTTATGGTGACATTGGTCCTAGTAATGCTGACAGAGTGTCTATTCCTCCTAATAATGCAAGAGGGGTGCCCCTACCACAACATGTCTCGGGGTAAGACTGTGGAATTTCAAAGACCCCTCGATTAAATGATCCTGTAGCATACTTATGACAGACAAATCTGAAATAAATTGAAAATGAAACACTTGATGTTAACAGCAGAGGCAAGGTGATAAATAACGCATTTGGCCCGGGGTCGTTAGGGCGGAACTTCAAGGGCCACTACGGCATAGTAGCCACAAGACATAGTTCCATGCTTAGGTCAGATAAGAACATTTGGAAGGCAAAAGGAGTCGCTCCATATGACTATTATTCAGCAAGGTGCTTTTTCAACCGTGACCCCATCAAAGCAGTTGAATGGGTGCATACAACAAAGAAGAACATACCCCAAGTACAATCTTCATACCAAGTCGAGATATCAGACCTGCAGCTATTGGAAACATCTATGGAATTAGAAAGGGGGAGCTTGGGCCCTGTAACAATGAAGTATCAAGTTAGACAGCATAAACAACTTTATCCTTTGGCTCCACCTAACCCCTATATATTTGGAGAAACACAGGTCCCAACAAAGGGACAGGCCTCGCTGTAAGAGATCGACAAGAATGGTGTGATAGGAGCCTCAATATATCATCTGAGGCACCCATCACCTTTGCAGACCAGGGTCCAGCAGGACAGAGGGGGCAGAGCAGTCACTCAGAGTTGGACAAACCGAACACAGTGATCAAGAGCATTAATCCTGGACCAATTACCCCCTATGTAGACTCCCCACAGAATATGCTGGTGGGGTTGGAAAGCGGGCCGTTCAGTATCTCAATTACAATGCAGACGGACAAGGAAACCACAGAGGAACTTCATTTAATACAGTCTAAGGAAAACTCTATTGAAAAGCACTTCTGGATAACCTCCACGTTAACACCAACCATGGCACCATTTGTGAAATTGTACGAAAATATGGCTGAACAATGAAAAGATCAAACAACAATGTTAGCAATGTTGCATTCTAAGATGGTGTTCATGGAGGGGTTTATCACAGGTATACAAAACAATATTGACAACAGCACGGCAAGGGTGTCCAAATTGTTACATAACATCTTGGAACCCATCATCAAAGAGAAAGAACAGAGGAGTGTATCAAGAGCCTTTGAGTCAACTGACTTTCTGAGATCTAACTCATCGGCACAAAGTATGGAACCACGAAGCCCAGCAATGATTAACAGTGACAAAACCCTAGACAAGGCAATTACATCACCTAAAGATTTAGGTGAGGGAAGTACTGCTATTGAAATCGGGCACAAATTCAACTGAAAGAAACAAAGGGAGCTTTGGTAACATTGGTAACCCAAAGCCCAGGCAGGGAGAAAAAAATGACATTGAACAGATATTGGTAGTCTCTGAAGAAGAAGTTCTGACCCCAATCAAGCAGAGGAAAAAGGGGGTGGACAAAAACAAAAGGGTGCCAGCCAAGAATCAGGACATTCAGACAAAGCAAATCTGTAAAATCTTAAGGAAATCACAGGCTGAACCAGGAAAATGTACCTCATGAGTGCCGGCGAGGCAGAATAAAAAATTGGAAACATCGGATGTACAAAGAGAGTTGGGGTGACAAAGGAAAACTGCCCAACATACCAGTTATGGTCCCAGAAGAACAAATCTAACAGCTGCAGGTTTATTTGATTCAAAATATAACCCTTCCTATGGAAATAAGACAAACAGAAACTAAGGTTCCAAAGAAAAATTAAAATATCCTTGAAAATTCAAAGGTATTGTCTGAGTCTGAAGGGATGGTGAACGGTGAGCAGGATGATGACTACACAATGACAACATTTTTTGGACTTGTCCACTTGCACAGTCTCAGAGATGGACCACGAGGAGGAGATGGAGAGTGAATTTTGTGATGAAATTGGAAGTGGATGGCATCACAACGAAAGTGAAATGGAAGGGATTGTGGAGAGTCAACCATCCGGGGCAAGAGCCCCGTTGGGTCCCAAGGCCTTACAATTGAGAGGTGCGTATGATACACTTGACTCCAAAGATTAGAAGATAAGAGAAAGAAGATCCAAGCCAGAGAGATACAAGAGCAGACAATGACAAACAGAAGGAAGAGATGGAAATCAGAGGTCATATGAATTTAAGGGGAAAAAGACAGAATCAGGTACTGTCTACTGAAACGGAAAAGTCTCTGCAAGAGGGGAAGGTGAGATACATTGTTATAAAGAAGGGACGTAGAAAAATATCTTAATTTAGGAACGGGCCAGCTCTATTCACCACCACCACTACAAATAATTAAAGAAGCTAGACCAGCTAAGATTACACAGTGCAAAAGTAAGATTGACAAAAGGCATGATCGAGTAAAAGAACTGAGATTGAAAAAGAGCTGAAGCATGACAACCTAGTCCTGGAAAGAATGTTCCCTCTAAAGGACGGTCGGATCATGAACAGAGTGAATGTTATCAGCCTTCTACACCATGTACCTAGTCTAAGATTGTTAACTTCAAATGACTAAACTAGTATTGAATTCCCTGATGAAAAAAAGGATGGACACGCTGATCCTCTATTCAGCCACTCCCCTTCAAAACAATTGTTAATGGAAGAAGCCACGTGATTGAGACCTTTGGGCTTTGACCTAATAGATCAAAAATAAAACTGGTTGGAGTGTGCAAAGAGATCGGAACGACACAAGGACCGCAGAGTTAACAGCGGGACGAGAGAACTACCACGACTGAAAACGCATCAATCAACAGAAGTCCTATGGAAATGCTAGTGGGTGACACAAAGAAATTTCACCCAGTAATGGCTCGGACGATTATTGGAAATGGTTCGTGGGTATGTTGGCTGATAAGATTGGGAAACCATAAAGCCAGATACGAGAAGAGGAAGGGGAACTTCATCTTGTAAATTGGAATACAAGGCAATTGTCCCACCTTTTTGTAAAAGGGGAGTTTTGTACAAATAATCAGGATACAAGAGACTTGCATAACAGATCAACCACTCTTGGAGGGGTATTCAGTGAATTTGAACCCTGCCAGAAAAGGAATAAGAGGCAGACCAATATCTGGTCTTCTAATAGTGATATATACAAATATTGGAGGGAACATTTACAGAAAATTCATCCTGTATGGAAAGAACCTTTGTTCTGATGAACTTCTATTGGAACCCGGCTACTCTTAAGAGTGGCCAATTCCCAGGTCAAATTACATCATTAATAAACAAACAAAGAGTAACATGAAAAGATCCCTGGATCATCCTGTGCGGAGACCTAAACTGCACATGTCTGAATGAACAGGACCTGGAAACAGAAGTTGAAGAATTGTTGGCGGCCTCAGAGGCAGATAGAAAGGGTTCCATTTGGAGGAAATTGTTGGAGTCAAGAGATATTATATATATCATTTTGAATGGAACTACACCTGGAGATATACCAGGGAAAATTACAATAAAAGGAAGGCATGGGGGAAAAGTATTGGATTATATCTGTACATCAAAAAATATGGCTGCCTTCTCATTGACCCCATAGTTTAATTCGATAGGGTGAAGTTAGTGCCTAAAACTGGCCAATATTAGAAGATCTTTTTGGCAAAAGAGTATTGAGACTGCCAAAAACCATCCCCAGTCAGGCAGTACGTATGGAACTAGGTCTGACTTCAATTAAAGTGATTGTGACTTGGAAATCCCTATCATTATATAGAACATGTATTGAAGATTGCCTTAAGGGAGGATTCATGACATTGAAAAAGGCCTGTCGGGTGCGTTTACAACTAACGCTACAGATGTGGAGTAATATCTGTATTATCTGTAAAGCGATTCTATAAGACTTGGATTACTCTGATAAATAATCCAGACAGTATTTTTTTTAAAAAAGGCATGCTAGAGACTGGATAATAACTCAAGAAGAAATACAATCCCTCAAATCATATGGAAAACTTCTACAAGAGAGTAGATGTCTCAACACTGCCAAAATATTTGTGTTTATTTTCAAAGTGGCATTAGGGGGATCAATTCTTGAGGCTGAGATAGAATTTGTTTTCAACCAGGGATCATTCAAATTACATAAAGGGAGATAAATGTTTGATAACATGAAGACTATATGAAGACAAGACTTCAGTGGAATCACTCAAACATTTGTTACTACTCTGCCCCGCAATGAAAGACAATGAAAGACAAGAGAACAACTCTGCTGGCACATGAGTTAAGGTTGTACCAGGTTGTAACCAGTAGGATGTGTGGTTGATTGGTGGAGAGATTTAGTATTAGGAGAACGGACTTTGACGACTTTAGCATATATTAAGCTATTGAAATTAATAATGAAGAGTATCCAATAAGTGAAAGAGTGAAAACATGAAACAAATACTAAAAGGTCGCCTCAGGCATAAAGACAATGGCCTTCATTACAAGTCTGATGGTAGCCGTGCCGGTAAATCCAGTAGGCTGCCGCAGGACCCGTAAACAGTTACCAGTGCCTGGCTTGCCGGTAACACCAGGGTATTACAACCCCGGCTGCCTGTAAATCAGGAGCCAGTTATTATGTTGTTCCCCATTCCCATGGAGTCCCTTAGGACTTTATGGGAATAGGGACCAGTGAAACACTGGCATCGTCAATGAAAGTGCCGGTGTTTCAGTACAAGGCTGCGGGCAGGTGCTGTTCTGCCTGCCAGGTCTGCCCTGGCAAGCGTTACGGCAACCCGCCCGCAGACTCGTAGTTTGCTGGTCCGGAAACAACGGTGCCGGTAAACTTACCGGCACTGTTGCTTCCGGAAATGGCAAGCTTGTAATGAGTGCCAGTGATTGAATGAAACAGATGTGGACACTGCACAGTATTATCTGCTCTTTTATTTTAATTGTTTAATATTCACTCTGCTCTTCTTTTGTCTTCTATTGTTTTAAGGTTTTTTTTAAGATACATAGAAGTATTTTGGAAAGGCAAAAGGTTATTTTGTATAGCCATACAAGCCTATTAAATAAAAAAAATAAAAAAATAGTATTGGAGCACAAAAAACCCGTGCTCACTTGCGCTGGTCGCAAAGCATCATGGTAAATAGTAGACTGGAAACATATATTGGTTATTTGGCATCATTGTCACTTTTCTAAAATGCAATCTATGGTTTGACTGAATAATGTTGTATTTCAATGTTTGTATTGTGATATCCTGTTCCTTCATTTATTGGCTTGATATGGTTATATCTTACACTCAGCCTTGATAAAGACCCTGTGATGGTTGAAACATGTGTTGGCTGAACACACAAAAAGTGCACAGTAGCACCATATTCTTTATTCGTTATTCATTTTGGGCAATTTACTATGATGCTTTGCGACCACCGCAAGTTAGCACAGGATTTTTGTGCCCTTTGATTCTCGAGGCACCCGTGGGCAGTGCCTCCCCCTGCCATGCTACTCACTGCAGATATTTCGAATTGACATTACTTTCCAAACTACTTATTCCTGTGTGTGGGTCGACTCACTTCACTTGTGTCCTACTTTCTGTTCTTTTAGGATTGCTCTCACTCCTTTTTCCTCCTTCCCCAATGGTGGAAATTTAGCAACTAAACCTATGTTCTTCTGTATTACTGCTATCATATTAATTATTTTCTATCTCTCCCACTGTCACCCCTAACCACCAATACCACTTTTGCCTCTACTTTTGTAGATGATGTTTGCTCTGTTGCTCTTACATGTTCCCATTTGGTGATCTTATGAGATTTTAACAAGTGGACAGATTGTCCCAAAATTACTTGGTGAAATCTAGCTTTTGTTGTAATGTCGCTATTTAATCTTGCATGATTGCTGTCTTGTCCCACTCACTCTTTAGGTGATAGTCTTGTTACGATATTTAGTTCCCCATATCTCGTAAGACTCAGTTATACAATCCAATTGCATGTTCTGATCCTTTTACCATATCTCTCCTGGCTCTTTTTCTGAGTCGCTAGATGACTCTCTTCCTATAGGTAATCTCTTGGGACACAACTAGTACTTATACTTTTAAAGAATGTTTCCTTGCTTCTGTTCCTCCTCATTTTAAGAGTACTGAAAAAGGGGTATCCAACTTAAAAAACGGTATCACTTCTTCTCTTCATACAACAACTCACACAATGGGTCACCCCTGTATACCTACTCCAGGCCAGGGGAATATACACATACATTCACGAAAAGGTGAGTAGGTCACCCTGCTCTCTCTTCATATGTGAACAACAAGTCCCATCATTTCTTTTACTAGCAGATTAAATAAAGTCAAAGAGCTGAAATCATGCAGTGTATAGATTAGAAACATACAACATTCTTTTATTTATTCACAAGAAAAACATGAAAAATCATAGTTCATTAAAAAAATAGTTTTTTCACAATTAAACACATGTAGTGTGGAGAAATAGGATTTGGAACAAATCTCCCAAAAGTGATGCAATGCGCATACATTTTAGTACCAAAAAAGTGCAAGTGCTTAAAAGTACACCACCAATTTGACATGCAGACCTTAATCATTGTGAAGAAGCCTAAGTACAAAGACCACTACCCAGATATTATCCACATCCTTATTCTTTATGCAGGCAGTTTTTTTAAGTAGTATCTACAGTGTGCCGGTGTAGCTTATTAACAGAAAACCCATTAGACTAACTATACAGTCTTCTAGCCTAGGTTTCAATGACCTCTTGGGATTCGCCCCATACTCCTCATGGCTATATTGTCACCATACCTATCCTCTCCTCCCACACACCCCTGAAAAAACTGTTGTGGTTGTGTGTTTGTACTGCTTCGGAGGTGGAGGTGCCTTCATCACGTTTGGGAGATTTGTTCCAAATCCTGTTTCTCCCCACAATACGTCTTTTAAAACGTAACAAAAACCTATTTTAAATTAATTGTGAATTTTGCATATTTCTAATCTATAAACCGCATGATTTGAGCTCTTTGCCTGATTTAATCTGGTAAAAAAGCAACTATGGGACTTTTTCACCTTTTCGTGAATTTGAATCACTGCTTCTCTTGACACTTTTCTTCCATTTACAACAAACTTTTATACTCTTCACATCTGTCATCCCAAGAGACTTACCTCAGAGCATGCTGCAGTTAACACTAGTGCCAAATATCTGCAATGCACGTAGCATTGCATGCACTATAATTATCATTGTTTTTTTATAGCACACTTAATACCAAAGAGGTTTCTAAGCGTGGACTGGCATTCGAACCTGTGTTGATCTGCGTCATCTTGCTTCCAAGATGAGCGCGTTGCCACCCGTATACTGAAGTGAACCTCTTCAATAAAAAATACATTCATGAGGCACAATGTAAGTTCACTCTTGCCAAAGAGTTTTTTTATCATTTTGAAGGAACTCCCCTTCCCTTCTGTCATCTCCACATCAGTTGTTCCGCTTCTCTCCTTGTCTGAGAAACTCTCCTCTATTTTTTAAGATAAAGTGTTATATGTTCTGCCACTGAATCTGCTTCTTCTTCTTTAAATATCTGCTTCGTCCCTGCTTCCCTACTCCTGCCATCTGAATATTTTCAATGTCTTTTCTATTATTCCCTGGAAAGCTCTTCTTTGGTTTTAACCTTTTTTTCTTTGCTTGGGTGTTGTACCCATCTCTTTAAACCACTTTTGAAGAAACCTTCTAATGTGTGTCCCTTTTCTCTTCCTGTCTTCCCCACAAACATTATGGAGAGTGTTTTTTTGCATCTCACATTCAATATTTCATTTAGCGTAAGGATACTTTCAATCCTCTTCAGGCTCAGTTTGCCCCTGGCGAAACAAAGAGTTGTCTTTGCTTTCTATGCTTGGTGATAGCAGAATGGCCTTCAATTTGGAAGGTTCCCCGGACCTTGGTGAATGCGCTGTATGAACACATATCTTCAAGCAGGCCTACCCAAACTTCTAAAACCCAAAGGTCAGACAACGGAAGGCTACTGAGCAGCTTTGCTCACCTCAAGTCTTGCATCTACCTTACCTCCTTCGTCTCCCACTTCTTGACTCAGTACCATACTTCTGCACCCCCACTGTAGGACTAACTGTCTAAGCTAGCCATTTTATTTCTTCTTCTATATTTCTCTAGTTACTTTTTACACTATTTTTACATGGTCTGAATTATGGTCTGAACTTGCACCCACTCTTCCCTTGTCTCTGTGTGCCCCATCCTCTTGGGAGGCAACAAAGCATTCTACGCAATACGGCTGATGCCTCATAAATGCATAGACCATAAATACATTAAGTCCCTTGCATATTCTTAATATCTCCTAATCAGAAATTGCTAGGTATGCTAAATAGTAAAATGGCAAACTGGGGCAGGAGAGCTTTCCCGGAGTAGGATACGCATCTCTGGAACACATTACCAAATTGCTCTAGGAAAACAACAATCATCTCTTGTTCAGGCAGCAACTTTAAATTCAGATATTTCGTAGATGCGATTTTCCAGCTTTTCTGAATCATTCCATGGCTGGGATTACTGTGATTACTCCAATGCCTCAGGTAAAGTTGGTATTCAAGCTCTCTAGCACTGGGGTAACTGTGAATGTTATACTTTATAGGTGTAATTACATACCATACAATGCCATCCCATGACATATCATACCAGACAATAGCATGAACATTACTTTAGTTAGTAGCCTGACGGCCTCATGAATGATGGGTGAAGTGTGCATCGTGAGCAATTCCATCTGCATCACTCTGGCCAAATTGACATAATTTACATAGAGCACTCCTGCTTCACTATGGTAGTGTTCATTGTCCTACCCTTGGGTGCAATCTATCACTGCATACCTTTGTTGATGGTTTCTGGATCCTCAATGTCTCCTCTTAATCCTGGTGGGAATGAAAGATAATGCTGCCATCCCATGGCAGAAACACACAAAAGCTGGTACTGTACCTTTGTGAATACCAATATTGTTTTCAAACAATCAATCGATCACTATTAACTTTATTTGGCACAGAAAGCCATTAAAGTACAAACGACATCAAGAAGATTAAAATACTCTTAGAAAGCATACATGCTTATTCATTACATAAAAAGTGCATTCAATATAAAAAAACACATTGCATTATCGTATTGATACATAGATTCAGAAAATATGTTATATTAAAAACTATCATACATACAACTTCATAAAAACAAATCAATATGTATGATGCATTTCATATTTCTTTAAACGATTAAGGGGCCGATTCGTGGAACAAATGTGCGGCGAAAATCTTGGTGCAAGCTGGCGCAAGCATGAAAAAGCAAGCGCACGCGCTCGCGTGCGATTCATGGAAGTGCCTGCGCGTGTTTACTGCGGGATGTGCGCCAAATCCTTGCGTGGCACACACAGGCACACACGTCATTCCAACATCCCGTACGCTGTGCGAGACACGCACAGTGATAGCCCACAACGTTCGCTGCACACGCCAAAAAGGGGGCGGGACATGGGGCGTAACACGCGGAATGGGGAACAACGTGTGAAAAAGAAGGCATAACTGGGGAAGTACTGAAGGGAAATACACGGAACGCCCACACGCACGCGAACAACACGTATTCATGGAATCGAATACGGGAAACCCACGCACGCTAAAAGACGTGCACAGGCGTCAACATGTCCGCCACACGAAGGCAGGCGGAAGCATCCCCGCGCACAATATAAAAGTGCGCCCAACAACAAACACGTATATACAGCTACGATGAATGCCCCATTTGTCACAGCACTGATCGTGGGACACTGCAGGAGGAGGAGAATAGCCAGGCCCTGCTTTATTTTGCCCCGGACAAGCCTTTTTGGGATGCCTGATGACCAGGTCTATGGCAGGTATAGGTTTCCACCTCATATCATCCTAGACCTGGTATGGGAGTGGGAAGATGACCTTACAACCCCCACCCTGTGCTCCCAAGCATTGAGCCCCTTGGAGAAGATGCTCAATGTCTGGCATTTTTTGGCCACTGGGTCATTTCAGCGGACAACTGCCCTAGTGGGGGGTCTACACCAGGTGTTGGCAATCATGACTGCGTGCCACTCAGTCCGCAGGCACATATACATGCCCAGAACACCCGCAGAAAGGCAGGGTGTGGTCCAGGACTTCTACAGGGTGGCACACTTCCCCAAAGTGTTCGGTGCCATAGATTGCACCCATGTGGCCCTATGTCCACCTAGGGTCACTGAGCACATCTATTAAAACCACAAGCACTGGCATTCCATCAACGTGCAGGTTGTATGTGATGCAAAGGAAATCATCACCTCTGTCTATGCAAACTACCCTGGATCAACCCATGACAGTTTCGTATACAGAATGTCTCCCTGAGCCGGGCCCTGGAAGCTGGGAAGCATGGCGACACATGGCTCCTACGTGAGTACAAATGCCTGTGCACATGCATGCATGTCACACAGACAAATACACAAACCCAACTAAGCACAACCATTATGACCTCCCCAGGGGATAGTGCCTACCCTCTGAGCAACCATATGATGACGCCAATCCAGAACCCCACCACACCGCCCCAGGTAAGATACAACGCTGCCCATATTGCAACCAGGGGCATAATGGAGCGCACATTCGGAGTGCTCAAGTCACGCTTTCACTCCCTTTACCGCTCTGGCAGCCAGCTACTATATGCAACCCCAGTAGTGTGCAGGATCATTGTGGCAGCATGTGTCCTGCACAATGTTGCAACACGGCAGGGCGTATCGGTGGACATGGTGGTGCCCCCACATCCCCAACCACAGGCACAGGTGCAGCCCATGGGAGGGGAAAGGGCAAGTGGCGAGGCAGCCCGGACTCTGCTTGTGGCCACATTTTTCACCATACTCCCACCCCTGCGGAGTGCACAAAGGCCTGGGACATACCAGGTGACAATCGATGATGACAAAGAGAAAGTCAACTGTCACAACCTTACCACCCTGAGGATGTTGCCACGTGAATTCTACATTATGTGCATCCCTAGCTACTTAAACATAACCAATCATGTATGATCAAAAGGAACAAATGCAAGGTGTGTGTCACCCCCCCCCCGCAAAACAGGCTTTACAATCCCTGGTATGTCACCCAAACCCTCCCAAACCACATCACCCTTGTCTGCCACACCATGACATAGCATGCAACAGCAAAAGGCCAACACATGACCAATAATATATGAAGTGACATGTGATGAATGGAAAGTGGCCCGAGACAATGATGCCTGACATGGAATCAGATGAAATGACTGACAACAACCTCCCACACATATCAAGTCATACAGAAATGCTGTACACCAGTGGTAGCTTCAACACAGCACTGAATGCCTGTTCACATGCACATTGGGCAAGGCAAAATCACCACTTCCAAACCCGTGTGCTCTGTGTGTCTCCTGCTACACACTGCTCAGCAAAGAGCACAGTGAGCAGCCATTGTGTAGGGGATACACCTTGGGCATCACATCAAAAGGGCAAATCAACAAATTTTCCCATTGATGCATGTCCAGGATACCCAAATGGTAATTGATAATGCACTGCAGGGACACAGCGTGCCCGAGAAGGCAAAATGTATGCACCTGTGGGCATGGAAGGGTGGTTGTACGTGTGGTGGAGCATTGTGCAACTGTATGTGTCAGTAGGGAAATGCACTCAATATATGCATGTCAAATCAAGTGACCCTCAGTGTCCTATACACATCACATGTGAACATTGCCCGTGTGTACACCCCAACATGTCAAACCACAAAAATCCCCTGACACCTGAAAAGTAAATACAACACAGGAACAGCCATTGACCATCAGAACACATCATGTACATAGTACCCGACAATGGAATTGTCAGAGAGTGCCCAAACACTGTAGCCCATGCTTACTGTCCAACAACAAAAGGCCCTACCTCATTTACACATCACCATGACCGTCTGAACAACTGTGTCTGGGGTATGTAGACTTCTCCCTTACCACTTGGTCTTCATGTTCCACCTTGCGTGTAAATAAGGTCAAGCCCCCTCAGAGGCCTCCTTGACTGGTAAAAATACCAAATCGCAGAGAACTCCAAGGAGCCAAACCCCCAATCCAGGTAAAAAGCCTTTTGGCACAAAAAAAACCTGGAAGAGTCTCCAGTAGATTACTCGAAGTGGAAGTCCTGGCACATGTACAAGCAGAATGATCGAATGACCAAGGTAGCACAGTTCAACAATGGTTCAACAGGAAGGGTACCTTTTTCCGGAAACAACATACAATGAGGATGCAACAACTGATGGGTAGTGTCACAGCTCCGGTCTCCAGGTGCAGGAGTGGCACGAACCAACCACCCCCTCCATGGTCTGGGCGCCTGCAAGCTAAAACTTACACAGGCCTCCGAGACCGCGGCGGGGACAGAGGGTCAGGGATGCGTTGGTTGGACAGGAATTGGTATTCAGGATAACCGGAAAGAGGGGCAGGAGAGGGGAGTTGGATTTGCAAGGGAAAGTAGACAAAATACAAAATACAACTATTGACAATAACACATAATCAGAGAAACCATGTTTTACATGCACATAGTACGAAATGAGTGAAATGCAAGACAAAGAGAGACTTATCTGGGGTGAGTGCTGGCCTCCTGCCTGTGCACTCTCAGGTCCAGTAACAGGATCCGTTCAATGCTGCAAAGAGAGCATGAGTTATTAATCTGTGTGTGTTTACAACACACACACACACACAAAAACATTTCTGCCCCAAAGTAAGTGACTTCTCCACAAACAAACACCCTTGTCTGCTGCTATGTACATATATGTTAGCTTGCCCCTGTGATGTTTCATACACTATCAAAGCAGTAAGGCAGGCACACGTAGGCGCGTGGTAAATGGAAGACCAATGTGTCAAGAATCACACATGATAGAATGGTCCCTGGGTGACCTGCTAGAGGCATACAGCAAGGTGTGACTACAGTACAAGTCGTGTTCTGGCATTTGTGGATAGCAATAGGTAGTGCAAGTGACAATTTGCACATGCAAATGATATGCACTGCACACAAGTCTGTGCCTCGCTGGGTGTCCCTGTGCGCTGTATAGGTTTCTGGCTCGGAACGCTACTGCGCTAATAACTCAGCTTCTATGGAGTAGGGAGGACTGGAGGATATGTGCAACGGCCCCTGCGTGTGCCCCAGACAACTTGTAAAGCTACTTGGCATGTGTCCCTCAACGCATCTTAGCTGTACTGTGTGCTTCTACAACAATATCTGGCCAAGCTCTGCATCAGTGGCGCTACTTAGCATGCATGTGCAAGTGGCCTGGTGGAAGGTTGGCTGCGGTGTGGCCCCCTTGTGCTGCTCACATTGCTTGGACCTCCTGGAAACACGTCTGCTTCTGTTGGACGTCTGAGTACAAGCCCTGTGCTACTGCTTGTGCACACATGCGCATGTCTGCACCACCGAACGAGGCCAGGTTTCTGTAGTAGTTCGCCCTGTGTCTTCTGGCAAAGGTGGTCTGAAGGCTCATTCTCCTGCAGAAAGGGCATACAACATAAATAACAATTGAAAGTTCCCTGTGTGCGTGTCTTCATGCTGGTTGTCACTGGGCCATGTTAGAGACCTATATCAGAACTCCTCCCACCATCAGTGTGACTTAGACAGGCAAAGGGTGCAGGCTACTGTCTACAGCATGAAGTGCATTAGGCACATATACAGGAAAGGAAATAACATACATCACAATCTAGATGTCATGATTCCTGCCCCTCATGTCCCCAGCACTCCAAGATGTCAGGCTGGAGCCAGGCCACGATCACCTACATGGCCCTCAAGAGCCTCTCCATCCCTCCAAAGACCCACTTGAAGTCAGACTTCACACTGGCACCAGACTCACTCACTACCATAGGATAACATTGGGGATTGGACTTGTAGTGCATTGATGGGGACAAGATGGATGCCCCCACATATTTCGGTTCCCAGAACTGCATGTGCAGTCTAGTCTTTTGGGTGTGAAAGCCACACCTAGGCTGAGAAACATGCTTTGTGTTTTCTGCACCTTCAGTGTGACATTTACCATGTTCGGATCGGTCTCCAGTAGGCCTGCATCTTTCTTCTGTGCTCAGCTCCTGCAAGAACAAGAACACTGTTAGGAACAGCCTTACCTTGCAGTGCTTCTGCCCATCATTCATCGCTTCTTCTGTTCTGCGGGCATCTTCGGCGGTGTCATTCCCATCCCAGCACGCCGCTTCTTAAGGAAAAGGGAAAAGAACAGAAAAAAAGCATTACTAAGCATTCAGCAAATCTTCGCTTATTTTTAAAGACTGTACGAGCTTCAAACGCTTACCTGAATCCCAGCCGCTCTGGGGGAACTCTGTCTCCGGAACTTCTCATCCATCTGCAAGAGGGAAAAGACACTCCAGGTTAGCGTGGAAACATCTAGAGGCACCGCATACCGCGCTTACTCACGGCATTTCTTCTTCATAACCGGCATCTACGCTGAAAATGTTGCGGCACCTAAACGACACAGAAAAATAACTCAGTTCAATACAAATAGGAAAGGGTCGCATCGCGCATCGCGCTCTCACTCACCTTCAGTGCTACTCATCTCAGCAGCACGTCACCATCCCCGGACGCCGGCCATCATCTAAGGAAGGAAAGGAACAGAGTATGAGAACTGTTCAAAAGACTCATTATACTTACCTGTCAGACTCTTGCCAGTGAAGTAACTAGGCAGCAACGAGCCTGCATCAATCACTGTGCCCCTGCATTGAAAGCAGGACGGAGAGCACACTTTCCAAGAAAACAAGGCCCAGTCTCCAGTCGAGTAGCCTCCAGGGAAGGGTTTGAGGTCGTAAGAGGTCAGAACAGGCTGAGTGACGTCCTCGTGGATACCAGATGAGCGTTACACTAGATCAATTAATGGACACATCAATCATGAACCCACCGAAATTGATCACAGACATGCAGTGGATAAAACCCCCACAATCCCCACTAGGGGTGTTAACACAAGTAATACAGCAGCAGACAGGCCACAGATATGACAGTGCAAAGCCCTTGTGTAAATGTTTGTTACACCGAACCATCCTTGCGAGCCCATGGAACCATCCTTGCGAGCCCATGGATAAGGGAAGCAGGAGTGGCCTATGTGAGTCAGGACCCCAAGCTGCAAACACATACACGAGCTAAGCTTGAAGGGCCCAGCTGGAACAGACAGTGGATGCTTTCAAAAGCCACAAAGCACCACACTGTCACATGGATGCACAACAGACAAGCAATTTTAAGCTATATTAACTTATTAAACTAACTATAAAAAACCTACATTACCTAATTAAACTAACTATCAAAAACCATATTAACTAACTAAACTAAGAAGAAAATAAAATGGCCACATACGACCCGGGGGGGGGAAGACACCCAGGAGAGGGGAGGTACAGGGTGCACCTCAACACCCACATGCGATGATGTTGAGACAAAAAAAAATCCTCCATGGGCTCAATGCCTGCACCGTCGACCTGTGTGGGAGATATCTCGTCGTCCGAATCACCCTCTGGCTGAAAAGGTTGACGTGGCACAGTACCCTGACCACACCTAAGTGCAGCTTGCCCCTCGTCGGCAGTAAGTGTGCGGGACGGGTGAGCCTGGTTCTGTGGGCGATGACACGTAGGTCAGCATGTAGAACCTCCCATGATACAAGTGCTTCCTCTTGCAAGGTAGCACGTATAACACAGAGTTCTTCCTGCATGGTCTAGCTGGACAACTGGTATACCTGCTGGCAAGCACGTAGCTCAGCCGAGATGGTACTCTCTAGCTGATCCAACCCTCCTCTGACCACTTCCTCTGGGATATCAAGAGCACACCCAGAGTAGATCTGAGGGAATCATACTCAACCCTCATGGCATTCATGTGTGCCTGTGTGTGAGCAGCAATTGGTTGAAGCAAAGACACCATTTCAGCCTGGCCTGCCGTGTCTGAGGCCGCCATGACCAGCCTGAGCGAGCGGGCCATGGACTTTCCACATGCCTAGCAGGGGGTAGCACGGATTGGGCCACACGCTCCATGCTCTGAGCGATGTTATCAATTGCTGCCCCTAGTGTTCTGAATTGGCAACCATGGCTTGCTCCCACTCAGTACACGCCAGTGGCGTGCGGCCACCGCGTTGCTGGGCTTGACACCTGTGGGGCCCAAGGAGCCGACGTCCTTGTTGGGTTGGCACCGCCTGTGGCTGCAGGAATACATTCCTCCATCAACCTGATGCCTCAGGCACATCAGCAACTTGAGTGGAGGGTGACCCTGCGTCCCGATCCACCACAGGCAGAGGTCCCACCACTGTCTGGCCCCTCAGTGCAGGTGTCGCGGACAGAGGAGCATCCACATCAGAATCAACCACCCCTGACGAATGGACCTGATGCACATCCAACTCGACATTGTCGTCAGAGTGATCATCTGAGCTGGACTCATTGCCAGCCCTAGACAAAATGGTCTACAACACAAGAGCGTTCTCGTGGCCTACCACCCCATGACCCCCACGTGTGCTAGATTGCTTGTGTGATAGCAACCCTGTGTCTGGCATGACACCACCATCCTCTGGCTCCATTGTGATATCATCTGGAAAGGGGAGAAAAGATGAAGATTAGTACACATGTCAGAAGCACATGAAACACACACACATAGACATCACATACACAGTCAACACATGAAGCAGACATGTCACACACAATTGAGAACCTGGTATGCATCCAGTGGCCTTGATATGCAAACACATCCCAAAAGCAGAAATGGATGTGTGTAAATAGCAACGCCTACACTATTACAAAATGTAGTATATGAACTCCACCAGACACCACCTCTGTCCAGCACATGTCACAGGCAGAAAAGACAGATGGCAACTAAGAGATGCAACACACCATAAGCATGCCTGAACTGCAAATTGACCACTGCTCAAGTGAATCCAAACACACAATGGCACAGGTAACATGCATGTAGCCATGCATCACTGAAGCGTCATCATCAATATAGCTACATCCATCTGCAGCTCGCCCCGTACTGGGTGGCATGGGCCATGTAGAAATAATGAATGTCACAAGCAAAGCAAGGGCCTGCAACCAGGCATGAGGGACCATAACGCCGTGTACTGTCCGAGCTAAAGGACATGAGGCCTCCACAACACCCCTCAGGTACTGATTGTCCACATTGGGCTATGAATGTGCCCTCTTACATCATTCCCTGTGGAAATCTACATGCCCAGTAACCACCATAGTAGCTAAGTGGGCCTGGGCATACACATACTGCACAACAGTGAACCTTTGGGATCATGCCAGTTCGACAAAACGTGCGCAATGCAGAAATATCACCAGCATAAACATCTATCAACTACATATTACTCTGTCAACAATAAAGCTGTGGAAGACACATGTGTAAATGGGCACTTTCACAAACACATGAGTGAGTACTCACAATTTTGCACCACACAACATTGAAGCTGCTTGCATATGTGCATGTGAAAGCATTCAAAAACACCCATTTCCCCATACACCTGTATTGTGAACATGACCAGCATCCAATACACCAAAGCAAGCAGCTATAACGCTGCTTGCTTTGATGTATGTGAAGTGCACACATACACAGGTGAAGGATGCTCCACAGTCATCACAGCCCAATTGGCATGCTACATCCAATCAGTGCCCTATGCCAGTTGGAATAGGCCACACATTGACCAATAAACTCATCTAAACAACCACTACGTAGTACTAACACTGAGTACATGTGTCACAGGATTCACCTGTGCCCGTCACATACATGACAGAGAAGGGATGAAAAACAGTCCATACATGCCAGGTGACTTTGAAGTAACATCAGTGAGTAGGCATGTAGAACGGTGTAACACGGCTCAGAAGTGGGTTGATGCAGTGCAGGACATGTGTACGTTACCCACTATCTACATGAACAAGTACATCATGATGTGTATCAATAAAGGTGAAGGCAGTGCAAGGGCAAGTTCAGGCATCGCGTGCAATGTGCATGCAATGGATTGCATGACTACAAGCAAACCCCCTCCCCCAATTTGAAAATGCAGGGATGCATTGCATGGCAGCGAAAGGGTGACCAGAGACCTGTGTATTGGCAGGCAGTGTTGACTAGCATCAATTGCATCATCTGAGTCAACTGACAACACAGCGGATGATGATGGGACAGTAAGCAGGACACATGATGAACTCTCAGTAGTACACCCATGTGTGCTGAAGCCACTACATCAGTTGAACAGAGTCAGTGGGCCTGAAACAGGGGGAGGCCTGTGCCCCACACAGACTGTGACACCCTAAACATGTATGTGATGCAGGACTGAGCCAGAGTGGGCATGGAATGGATGATCAAATGCCATGAAATGTAGGTCTTCCTGGACACGTACTACAATGATCATCCAGTCAAGGACACATAGGGGCATGCATGTAAAGCACATGGAGCATGAATGGGCACTCATGTCCCTGCGGAGCATCTGCCATCTGCACATTCCAAGTGGAAAACCCTGCATGAAGGACAGAGAATGTACCCCACTGCATGTGTTTGGCAGGTTGGCTGGTGGAAGTTTGCATGTACACAGGAGTCTTGAACAGGCCATTGCAGTACGCCAACATGATGCACACCAGTGCAATGGTGAAATTGGGGTGCAGGAGGGGTGGAGGGGCAAGGGAGCATGCCTGCGTGGAGTACCCGCATGCAGGCAGAGGACACATGCACGTCAGTCATGCAATGACATAGTCCCAGTGCTGAGAGGAAAGACACCCCAGGCTACATGCAGAAGGGCCAGTTAGCTGGAACATGGACCGGAGGGGCAGCCGGGTGACTAGCATGTGAGTAGGGTGCAAGTGTGGTGATGAGGACAGTCCCCGTCTGCTCTACATGTCCACTATCCTGCATAGTAGGCACGCATCAGTGAAGCATTGCATGACTTGCACATGAAAACCATGTACACATGACATGTAGTGGCAGTAAAGCACAATACATCACACAAGCAAAACACACGTCCTCGACACACATGCGACTACACTCACTGGACGGGGCATCAAAGACCAGCATCTCTCCCACTCCTTCGACCATTTGTGTCGGTATGAACTCTGCAACAACTGACTCGTGCGGAGTGATGTCTTCCTCCTCAGGCGGAAGCCCATTGCCAGTCACCAGTGTCATGTTGTAATTGGAGGCACGCTTCGCCTTAGTGCTGCGTTTGAGGTCATCCAAATGCTTTTTGCACTCTGGAGCTGTGCGCACCTCATGGCCGAATGCACTCACACGATCCGCAACTTGCTTCCAGTGGGTATTACGATGGGCAGCCGTAGTTTGACAATTCGGCCCTTTAGCATATCACGGTTGTGTTCCCGCATGTAGTCCACAAGGAAGTCCAGTTCCTGCATGCAGAAAGGCATCTTCCGCGATGTGCCGGAGGCCGTAGCTGTGTCTGGGGTCCCAGCCTGTACTGCAGGTGCAACCTTCCTCCTCTTGGACGCTAGCCCAGACCCTGGCTGGCAAATGCCACCCTGATCAGTATGGGCAGTGGCGCTGGTGGAATGAGCCGAGGGAGTGGCAGGTGGAACATGGAGTGAAGCCCTGACTTGCGTCAGTGGCTGCTGGGTGCCCTGGAGTGGACCCTGCGCAGCAACATCTGCTGTGCCAGGGTCATTGACCAGGACTGTCCTGGTTGGTAGACTCACAGCCGGGGTGGTGTCGGCTGCATCGGCCCATGCACTTGCCAACACCCGGCTGGTCGGGGCAGCAGATGACATTACTGCCCAAGGGACACATGACTCGGTCAGGGCAGCCCTGCGTGCAACTACGGTGTGCCTCCTGACCTCCTGGAAATCTTCCATGGACTCTTCAAGTGCCAACGTAGCCTGCGCTGGCAGACCGTGAGCCCTGTGGTGGTGTCCACAGCTGCACCTGCAGCTATCACTACCCTTGGGCCCGTGGCAGTCGATGAAACGGACTGCTGGGTCATATGGGCGCCAGTGCCAGATGAAAGAGCCGCAGGGGGTGGTGGCAACATCCAGATGAGGGTCCTGGAACGCATAAACCCAGCGCTCCACCGACAGATCCTTCAGAGGCAGACCTGTCCGGAGTCGAGCGGTAAGTGACCTTGCCTACTGATAGGACGCTATGCATGTCGAGGTGTGGCATGAGTGTGCAGGTTGGACATATGTCTTGGAAGGCCATGTATGGATTGTATGTACAGGGACATGAGCCTGCCGCATGTGAGTCCAGTCATGTGTGAGGCGCATCAATGGTGTATGTGTTCAAATGCATGGTGCCCAAATGCATGTGTCGGTGCACACATGTGTACATTTATGTGTATGTACTGTGGCATGGTTGTGGTGTGAGACATGGATGCTGGTTCCACTTTCATGTATGTGCATGGTGTACATGTGCGTGTGTGTGTATTTGACATGTGTGCCACTGTGATACACCATGGATGCATGTGACACCGACATGTAGGAGCTGATTGGCAGATGTGACATGGATGCCGATGATTTAACTGCGACAGGTGGTGGAGATGTGCAGATGCATGTATGTCTGGTGGTGTGTGTATGTGTTTGGCACTCCCCGTGTTGCATGTGGCATCAGGCTAACCTTCGGATGCTCATGCTGTTGTATGTGTATGGATGGTGCTGCCTGCTGCAACATTCCTGTTAATTTGCGCATGTGTTTGGGCTGAAATGATATGTGTGTTGGGGAGTGCGATGCCATGTGTGAAGTTTGAGACTTCCACTCATCTGCAACTGTCATGTGTGTATCAAACCATTGTACAGTGCCCTGATGGCTGTGATCTGTCTCTCCCTGTCTGCAGCGTCAACTGATGAAGAGGGCGGAGACGGTGCTGTGGAGCACAGCGGCAGGGATCCCACCACCAGCCGGAGACGCAAGGCCAGCTCTCCTCCCATGTTGTCATCTCGTCTGGGATTGCGGAGTCTGGTGCCGCGTCCGTGGCCGCAGCTGCCGAGGGTAGGTCCAAGAGGCAGAGGTCGGAGGTGGACTCTCCGGCAGCAGAAGGGGCAGCTGAGACCCCACAGCATCCGATGGAGGAAGATGGCACAGAGTCATCCAGGTTGGTGGTGGGTTTGGTTGAGGAGGAGGCTGTGGAAGGGCCACACACGGAGTCTGGAGCGGGGATTCCAGTGGTGCTAGTGGTGCAGTGCAGGGGCAGGGACATGAGGCAGCACAGGCCGCCGTGGAGGTTCCTGTGTGTAATCCTGTCCCCGATCCTGTGACTGCATCATCCCGCACCAGCAGGGATACCTTCGTCCAGACCCGTTCGCAGGGAGGGGATGCATGAACAACAACTGGCCTTCCTCTCCCTGCGGATATGGCTGTCCTGGCTGGGGTGGCGTTGTGAGATGGGTCATCCGGGGTGACGTGCAGGGTTTTTGTGGGGACTCTGCACATTATTTGGGATGCCTCATTGACTGTGTGAAACTACTAGGACGGGTCACCAGTGCTGGGTTCCTCTGTCTGCTGAACCTTGTACGGACCCCCTCCTCAACTGAACCCCCTATGCGCCAGTCGTCCTTGGTGCCATCTTCCGGCCCAAATATCACCTGGGTACCCTGTGGAGCTGCCTCTGACCCAGCGGCCAGGCTGGTGGAGGACACATCACTGCCACAGTCAGGAGTCGGAGGTCCAGCAGGGTTAGCCACCCCAACAACTGGACCCCAGCAAGAGGAGGACGTGCAGGCATCAACAGGCAGGGCACATTCACGGCAGCAGCAGGCTCAAGGTGGGAGCGATGATGGTTCAGGGCCATCAACATCAGAGGGGCAGGCATCGGTTGGAGGGCAGGAGGACCCTGGATTGGGAGTGTCTTCCGTGTGGCAGCGGTTGGGCCAGCAAATAGATGCGGAGCGGCAGCGGGCGGAAGAGGCACGGCTCACTCTGGTCAGGGCAGAGTACTCCATGCGCAGGGCGCTGAGTGCCTCGAGGAAATTCGCAGGGAGTTGGAGCTGGACATGGCATTATCCCTGCAAGACCTCGGGGCCAGGGAACAGGCCCACCTCCAGGACTTAGAACAGGAGTTTGATGATGCCCTGGCCCGGGAAATAAACAATTGACACCTTTTACTGAATCTACAATGGAATTCTTTCATTGAAACCTACTGAAAGATTATTATCATCAAATCCATGAGAGCATCAAAGCGCACCTAATCGGGAACATTCTAGGAGACACCGAGTTGTATTCCTGGAACTTTGCTTTAACCAATTCTGTTGAGGGATATACCACCATTATTTGTTGCCTTGAGGACGACCCCTTGGGTGGAAACATGTGTCGGCTGAATACACAATTAAAAATCTCCATTTACGAATTAAGATGGCTTGTCCTTTGAATACTGAATAACATTGAGACCTGACAATTTGAACTTAGTGTCCCTTGCGCAGTAGTATTGCACACCCACCAACTATATGCTTATAATCACTGGAGGTAGATAGGGGTATCTCCTATGCAGTATTTGCAGCAGCGGACTACTCATAGCACAAGCAATTTTGAGCGCACCTCAATTTATTCACTTTCCCCTTCCACATCTCTCCAGCCGCAGGTCTTGCCCGCCACCATTGTATATAGTTAATTAGTGTTAGGTTTCCTTTATATGTTCATTTCATTTGGGGCGCATGGACTATGCCCTACCTTTTTGTATATAGTTGTTTATTAGGTAGGGTTTTTTGTAGGTTTCATTTTGATTGTTGGGCTCATGGACCCTGGATTTGGAAATTGTATATAGATGAAGACTGGATTGGACTTCATTTTTTTCATTTTTTACCATGGAGCAATGGATTTATTTTTTCATTTGGATTTAGTTTGATGGACGAACCCTTTGGAGACATTTTCATTTGGATTTATTTTGATGCAGCATTCATATATTTTATTTCATTTATATTGGACATGCAGCCTTTTGTTTATTATTTCTATTATTGTGTGATTTTCTTTCATTCCCTTGTTTTTATTTTTAATACATTTTGGTTTCATACTTCATTTGTGTGGTATTTTCTCATTGATTTCATGCATGTCACGATGTGGGTTTTCTCATTATCTTGCACCCATTGTGTGTGTGTAACGTACATGTATTGATGTGCATACTTACCATTTGGGATGTATCATGTAATGGGGATTTCAATGTGGGGTGGATGGAATACTTGGTTGGGTGTTTGGACTGGGGTGGCGTGGGGTTTGGGTGGCCATAAGGCCCATGTGTGTGGATCGTGATGACGTGTTGTGGGGGGACATGAGTCGGGGCCTGCTGCCAGGTGCCCGTCAATGCTGGGTGGGTGGGGGTGCAGGGGGACATAAGTGGGGGCCTGCTGGCAGGTGCCCGTCAATGCTGGGTGGGTGGGGGTGCATGGGGACATGAGTCGGGGCCTGCTGGAAGGTGCCCGTCAATGCTGGGTGGGTGGGGGTGCAGGGGGACATGAGTCGGGGCTTGCTGGCAGGTGCCCGTCAATGCTGGGTGGGTGGGGGTGCAGGGGGACATGAGTCGGGGCCTGCTGCCAGGTGCCCGTCAATGCTGGGTGGGTGGGGGTGCAGAGGGACATGAGTCGGGGCCTGCTGCCAGGTGCCTGTCAATGCTGGGTGGGTGGGGTGCAGGGGGACATGAGTCGGGCCTGCTGGCAGGTGCCCGTCAATGCTGGGTGGGTGGGGGTGCAGGGGGACATGAGTCAGGGCCTGCTGGCAGGTGCCCGTCAATGCTGGGTGGGTGGGGGTGCAGGGGGACATGAGTCAGGGCCTGCTGCCAGGTGCCCGTCAATGCTGGGTGGGTGGGGTTGCAGGGGGACACTGCCAGGTGCCTGTCAGTGGGGGTGGGTGGATGGGTGGGGGACATGAGTCAGGGCTCACAAGTGTGCTCACAAGTGCATGATGCCATGTGGGCTGACTGCAGGGCATGGTGAGGGTTGTAGGGTAGTCCCCTATGGTGTGGGCTGCCTGCAGGGCATGGGGAGGGGAGAAACCGCACACCTGGGAGGGCACATGATGCCAAATCATGTGTAAAACTCCCCGCGCACCCATCAGAATACACGTAACCCTCTCGCGCTAGCAGAATCGCGTGTAAAACTCCCTGTGCACCCATCAGAATACACGTACCCCTCTCGCGCTAGCGAAATCACGTGTAGGACTCCCAGCGCACCCCTCAGTATACACATGCCCCTCTCGCACTAGCAAAATCGTGTGTAAAACTCAACGCTTATTCCTCAGAAAACAAGTACCCCGCTCGCACAGGGCCTATCATGTATGAAACTCCCCACGTAGCCCACAAATACACGTACCTCGTTCACACAGGGCCTATCGCATGTGAAACTCCCTGTGTACCCCACAAATACATGTATCCCACTCGCACAGGGCCTATCGTGTGTAAAACTCCCAGTACACCCCTCGGAATACACGTACCCCTCTCGCGCTAGCAAAATCACCTGTACGACTCCCCGCGCACCCCTCAGTATGCACGTACCCCTCTCGCGCTAGAGAAATCGCATTTAAAACTCCACACGCACCCCTCAGAATACACGTATCCCGCTCGCACAGGGCCTATCGCGTGTGAAACTCTCCATGTAGCCCACAAATACACGTACCCCGCTCGCACAGGGCCTATCGCTTGTGAATCTCCCCGCGTACCCCACAAATATATGTACCACTCTCGCGCTAGCGAAATTGTGTGTTAAACTCCCAGCGCACCCCTCAGAATACACGTACCCCTCTCGCGCTACTGGAATCACGTGGGAATAGTCCCCCCTGTGGTGAGGGCTGCCTGTGGGGCATGCACTTGGTTGATGGGCTGCTGTGGGGCATGCACTGGAGGGATGGGCTGCCTGTGGGCATGGGGAGGGTGGATGGGCTGCATGAGTGTATTCTGAGGGGTGCTTAGGGAGTTTTACACGTGATTTTGCTAGCGCGAGAGGGTACGTGTATTCCCAGGGTTGTGCAGGGAGTTTTACAACCGATTTCGCTAGCGCAAGAGTGGTATGTGTATTCTGAGGGGTGCGCGGGGAGTTTTACACACGATTTTGCTAGCGCGAGAGGGGTACGTGTATTCGGAGGGATGCGCTACGAGTTTTACACACGTTTTAGTGGTTGGGCGGCTGTATGCTGGTCCACTGGCCTTTGCACCATGTACTGGATTTGTGCGCTGTTCATTCACACAGGACAGGGTTGGGGGCGTAACTGGCGCTGCTGCATGGTCGCTGCACCACTCTGCGCCACGGCTGGTTGTGGATGTTAAAATCCATGAATACCATGTATGCTGAAATGGGTTTTGGTGCACGCGACTGGCGCAGACTGCCGCATGCGCACACTGTGCGCCAGCTGCGTGCGCCACTTGTGCGACAAATTTTATGAATTACCCCCTAGGAAGCAGATTTGTTTAACAAATCTAAAAATCGCTTTCTAATCATCTATGCTATGACCAAAAATGTAGCGATCAAAAGTGCTAATTCCTCTGTTAAACAGGATTTTAAATATCTGAAAGCCAGATCAACATGCCTTATTCCTTGTCTCTCTAGAGGTGGTTCAATCCATTTACGCTTTGGGACAAAATACACAGGACACAAACATAGAAATCAATTACATATATACAAAAATAATAATGTTTAAGACCAGTTGATGTCCATTTAGCAGTAAAAACAGCAAGCAGCAACATTTAAAAAAAACACATTTTAAGAGCAATTCTATAAATTGGCTTGTGTATGCATGTCAAATAGGGTTCACATTAACAGTCTTGTTTCAATTTTATGCAGTGTTTAGCTTTGTTCTCTCATTTTGCTACTGGCTAAAACATGTTTTTGTGCCCTGTAATTAAAAACCTCCTTTAAATTATGTTTTACTTTAGTGAGAAGATGCCGGATGCACTCTAAAGATGGGCATATCCACGGTCAGTTTTGGTGAATCTGAGAGACTGAAGCCTCTTCCAATGTCTTACAATAAGGTTGTATGCAATCAATCATTGAATGCTCTTATGCAATGAGGGTTCTTCCAAATATTTCAAACATAATCAAAATGAAAGCAATTTAAAATAAATGTTATACTTGATTGATTAAATAGCTAACTCCATGTATACAGTTATTAAAGGAACATTAAAAGGGAGCACCAACAATTATTTTTGATTAACCATTTCCAACTTGGCCAATGTCGAATGACTCCAAAGTTCTGTCCCAGAAGTGGTAGTGGAACAAGCTGCGGCCTTATACACCTCCAAAGATGTATGGACTGCTTTGCCACCAGATATGTCTGTGCAAGGCACACTCCAACTCTATTTTTAATGATACATTTAGTTTTCTTCAACTAGTGTGCTTATGTCCAATCTAAAATGTCAACTGCATGGATCTTTGGATTATTTGATATAAAAATAGCATTTACCCTTCCAACTCTTGAAATTTTGGGCTATCAAAGTCACAGTTTAGGAGCTAATTATACAAAAGTTAAAATCCCTCGAGAACTATTCCAAAACTGTGAGTTGGTTTAGTGGTACTCATAGGTGTTTTTGACAACAGGGCAACATCGTTTGCATAACGCACAATGCCTACTTGTTTTCCTTCACTCATTGGGGAATCACAATCGATGCTCAGAATGTTCCATACTAATTTGTTGATGTACAGTGAAAATAAAAAATGAGACAGCAGACAACCTTGTTGCACACCAATGCTTACTTCGTAAACAGTATACTCTCCCATTGGTCCACTACTTACTCTGGACTTACTACCATCATAGAAATTCTGTATGACATACAATACAATGTATGTATCCCGGTCTCTTCTTTTTTTTTTTAATCGCACTTTGTGCCAGATGCCAGCCTCTAAGCGCGGGACCGGGTATTGAACCCGTGCTGCTCTGCATTGTCTTATTACCAATTGGCCCTCATAGCAAGTGAGCCAGTCTGGAACACTGAGTCTGCCGGTAGGTACTCTGAACTACTGGCCGGCCTGACCTGCCGCTAGTTCAGGCCCATACCTGCAGATAAATCACTGAAGCACCGGCACCGTTCACAATGGTGCCGGTGATTCAGTATCCCCATTCTTGTGTAGTCCCATGGGACTCCATGGTAATGGGAACGTACTGTTCCATCGCTGCCCGTAATATCCCGGTATTACCGGGATATTGGGCGGCAGAAACGGTAAGCAGAGGTTGCCGGTAGGCCACCAATACTACTGTCGGCCTACCATCAACCTCGTAATGAGGGCAAAGGTCTTTGCACCTGTGCTGTCCTACTTTCCCTCGGTCTCTTTGAGCACCTTTCAAAATGTTTATCTGTTTATGGTATCAAAAACTGTTCTAAGATCCCCAAGAATGCTAACAATGGTTTATTTTTTTACATAAATAGATTTAAAATTAGCAGCACTAAAAACAACACTTGTTCGGCAGTCTGAAAGGACCACAGGTAACAGGTAAGTGAGGAAAATGCTCTTTTACAAGTGCTTAACTTCACCCCACTGGATACATCCAAGTCAGCTTCTCAACTGAAACAGAATATGCTTCTTACTATACATGTTCCATGTTCTACATTGTATCCCACAGTCCACCTACGTGGTGAGTGGGGATGGTAAACATCTCCCTTTTTTTCGAAACTGAACATCAACATAATAAAGCTGAAAGAAGGATTTACAAGAACAATATTTTCAACAGAAACGTAGTATTTATTGATTAATCACCTACCTATTTACAACATTTGGAAATACAACTGATATATATATATTTTTAAAGTATGTGCTCAAAAGAAAAACAAACCCTTTAATGCATAATAACAGTAGTGACTAAAAAACGGAACTTTAATATGAACCATTAGACCAAATAGTCTCCCAGGCATCCTGGGTTCTTACAAAGCCGTAAAGGGCAACCTTATAGATTGCCCAGTCTGATTTGATCTTTTTCTTTAAGAACACCAGAGTTTTGTACACTTGACTCTTCTTAGAGAAACACTTATTTTTTTTTCCTTTTAAGTCTTTTTAGAAATACTCTGGACACACACCTGCCTTTCCACAAATTTGCAAATTCTATTCACATCCCACACTCTCCCATCCATTACCTTTACTGAGCCATGAACTCTTTTGATCACTTCCAATGGCTTGGACCAACCAAACCACCTTCCACGCTGTTTTGGGGAAGTTGTACACACACACACAATCACCCTTCTTGATTGTACATTTCTTTGTGGCATTTCTAACATCAAACCAAATGTTGTTATACATCTTTTTACTGATATTTTCTTTGATTACATCCAAATCAATGCTTTCAAACATGCCCTAGCCAGCCATGCAGGACAACCCCTGGTATTGGTTTTCTTTCCTCTGATCTATAAGCCACCACAGTGCTCTCTGCTGCCTTTCTCCAATATCTCCCTTCTGAAATGGCAAATTCGATACTCTCTTTAATAACCCTATGAAATCTTTCAACCATTCCATTGGTTTCTGATATGTAGATCTGGTCTTGTACCGTATGCCATTCTTTTCTACAAACGACTACATTTCTTTAGAAATAAGTTGTACACCATAATATGTCACAATGGTAGTGGGAGAAACTGGATGATATTTTTGAGCATACATTCTGCACCCAGGAAATCTCTGCCCAAAACGAAAGCATGCCAACTAGAACAATACAATAACTGAGTAAACCCTGAGATCTTACTGGACCTATTATATCTAAACCTACACGTTCCCAAGGAAATGAAGGGATTGACATCATTGGTTCTACTCTTGTAACACAGCACTTTGCCATGGGGTCACACACTGCACACTCACAGATGACCCTCTCAACCTGTAGGTCCATACCAGACCACCAATAATCTTGTAACATTAACTGTTTGGTGTTTGACATACCCTGCTGGCCCTCATGTGCCATCTGTACAATCCTACTCCAAATTTCTAAAGGGGGAAACAACTTGCCACCCTCGAGGACTAAACCATCCTTGACGCAAAGTTCATAAAAACATGTATGAGGGGATCAGAAATTACACCTCTTCTCCTTTACTGCCACCTTCAAGTCTTTCCTCGACATTAACCATAATGACATCTGATAACATGGCTTTGCGCCATTCACTTTCCATTACAATTCCTTGGTTGATGAAAAGAACCTGATCTTCCTTGTCTTCCTCATCTCCATCATCTTCAATTACATTGGTGAGTCTTGATAGACAATCCGCTGCCTTATTTTTAACTCCCAGAAGATATCTATCTCCTAATTGTATTCCTGTAAAACCCATAACTTACTTGCGAATGCAAGGTGATACTTTCTCTAAACTTTTCGATATAAGAATTTCTTTTAACGGTTTATGGTTTGAGCTCACTGTAAATATCACTCCGATAAAACGGAACTGAACTTCTCAATAACCCATTTGATGGCTAACAGATCCTTTTCAATGATGGAATATTTTTCTTTGCTTCCCTCAAAAAACTTGAAGCAAACTCTACAATACACTTACCTTTTTCACACCTTTCAGGTAGGACCACACCTATACCATGATTGCTTGCATCTGTAATTAATATACTGTGCCTGCTTGGATCATAATTACTCAATGTGGGAGCCTTTGCCAAAGCCGATTTTACTTCCTGAAACTACTTCTCACATTGCTGACTCGAGAGAAATTCCACACCTTTCTGAACTAGAGATCTCATTCGACTAGACTTGTTTGCTAAACCTGGAATGATTTTGCATAATATTCGGCCATGAGAAGAAATTATATTACTTGATCCTTATCAACAGGACTGGGAAAATGTATCATATTCTCCACCAAACCCTTTTCTCTGTCTAATCCCTAAAGCTGAAATCTCATGACCCAAATATTGAATACTGGCTATACTGAATCTGAACTTTTCTTTACTCAAGATTAGTCCACCATTCATGAAAATGTCAAACACTTTTTTAAAAAATACATCATGCTCTCCTTGACTTTCCCCATACACCAAAACATTATCTGAAAACACAATACTCCTTCTATATCATGAAATAACTGGTACATAACGCGTTGAATGAAAGAGTCAGCAGACACTAAACCAAATGGCATCTGCCGACATTGAAACAGAACCTCTGGCATGATAAATTCGGTAATATTTGTAGAATCCAGGTGAATGTCAATCTTGTGATATGCTGACTTCAAATCAAGGACACTCATTACTTTTGTCCCTTTTATGGTCCCTAACATCTCAGTTATAGTGGGCAAAAAGTGTCTGTCGGGAATCACACATCGATTAACAGATCTCAGATCAATGCATAGTCTCAATTTGCCATTTGGTTTATGTACTACTACCAAAGGAGACATCCACTCAGAGCCCTCAATTCTTTCAATTGCGCCTTGCTTTTCCATGTTTTCTAGTTCTCCCTTCACAGCCATTCTAACTGTCAATGGTACAGCTCTCAATTTGTGTACTACTTGGATATAGTTAGACTTTAACTTGATTCTATGGATGAAAACTTTTAAATTACCCAACTATTCCCAAAATACTTTGTGTTGCCGTACATCATTCATATTTTCTATTGCATATACTGCCTCCTCAGCATTAGGATCAAGTTTTATTTTCAGTCTTCTCTGGTGTGCCCAGCTCAAAAGAGGATTATGTCCTTTCTTAGAAACATGAACTTTGCCTTTGGCAGTCCTATCTTTAAATCTTATGTCTGCCCAAAACCAACCTTCTAATTCTATTCACTTCCTCAATTTGCCACTGGTCTAATATCTACACTGTTGAAATAATTCCTTGAAATCTTTCATCAAAAAAGAGATTTCGGGAGTAGAGTATACTTGGCTCCAGAATCAATTACCATAATTAATTCTATTCCTTTAATATCAATGGGAGACATAGGGTTCTACAAATCAGCATCATCATCATCAACCATGGCAGTATCATTGATCGACTGATTATCCACCAAACATGTACATTTCTACATATTCTCATACAACTCATGCACACTGTCAATATTTTCAGACTTCATTCTGCAACAATATGTGAAATGTCCCTTCCTGTTGCTTCTTTTACATACTGCTTTAACAGCTGGACATTTTCCACTACTAACAAGGTGAGACAAACTGTCACAGCGAAAACATCTCCTTCTGTCATCACCTTCCTTTGTTTCTTTATTCTTGATGAATCACCTTCTCTTATTGGTTATGTCTCTCTTTCCATTCTGTTTCTTCTTGTCTGTTCTCCTTGTCTAAATTACTGAGATCTCTGTCTTGTCACATCTTCCTCTTTTCTTTTTCTAGTTCTTTCACACATGTGTGTGTATGTTCCACTTCCTTTGCCACTCTAATCTGACTTTCTCATTGCTGCACTCGAGCATGAATTGATCTTACAATCTCTCATTCAGGATATTGCAAAATTTGCATGAAGCTGCTGAACCTCTGAGAGCAGTAATATATTGTTTCACAGATTCCCCATTCTGCTGTTTCCTTTTGCATAAATGGTACCTTTCCAAGATCATACGTATCAACTTTTTATAATATTTGTCAAGCATCTTGATGCACTTCTCATATTCTGTGAGACCCAATGACTCATTTTGTGACAACTGCTGTGGTACATTTTTAAATTGTTGTTGGCCATAGTTTACGAAACAATGCATTACCAGGCATGTTTTCCTTTCAGCAGAAACGTTCAAACCATGCACTGCAAGAACATAATGATCAAATATTTTCTTCCATTTCTTCCATGGTGAGGCGGGTTTACCTTGAACATCCAGAAAGTAGTTTGCGGGAGGAACACCTTGTACAGCCATGTTGTTGTGGTGAAGAGATGTCTATCAAGTACAAGTAAATGTGCCCTTCAAGAGATGATTGTCATTACAAATAATTGTGAAAGTGCAGTTGAATGGTCAGTTTTTACCATGCTTGGAAACAGATGTAATTGTGCCGTTGAATAATAGATCTTTACCATGCAAACCTTCATACTTTGTTTAGTAAGAAAGAGTGATAATACTTGATTCTTTTTTTTAATAATCCATATTGATTATTTCCTTTTTGTTTCCTTTCCTTCTTTTTGCTCTAAAAGAACTGTGCAGTTGCATAAATTGTACAAAGATCGCACTTCATGGAGCAAGTAACTCACTTGGCAACCTGATGCCGCAAAATCCACAGTGTTGGCGCTTATTGCTTAGGTTGGAAATGACAGTAACCAAGATGGCGACACCATGCCACCTGACGCTGCGAGGTCCTTTTCTCTAAACTGCAGCAGGGTCAAACGTTGCACAAGTGTGGTGGCTACCTGATGCTTGTGTTGGGCTTGCGCAGTCAATGATGGATGGTATCTTGTGCTGGCTTGCACAGTAAATGGTGGGGTGTATCGCACCTGGCGTTCTCACTTCTCCTGTCACCTTTCTGGTCGGCTGGTACCCATATTAGATAAGACACAGAGAGTTAAAGACAGCGCTAATGCTTCTTCTGAAACACTTGTGTATAGGTGCGTTATAAGTGCCATATCATATCATATCACCTTCCTCAAATGGCATCATTGTACGTCAGGCCTGACAGCATGCTCCGTGCCCTCTATGGAGATGTGAGTGCTTGGATCCATCTCTTCTCACACCACGGATGGCTCGGTGGGGTGATCACAGTGATCCTCGTTGCCAGTGAAAGGACCGCAGGTCACAGGTAAGTGACGACAATGCTCTTTAATAAGTGCTTCACTTCACTCCACCGGATACATCCAAGTCAGCGTCTCAACTGAAACAGAATCAGCATCTAACTCTACATGTTCCATGTTCTACATACCATCCTACTTTCAACCTACGTGGTGAGTGGTGAATGGTGCACAGTCCCTCCAGCTTTTCAAAACCCTCACTGTAACTCTGACATTTTATTTTTATCATTTATCCACTCTTCAAGTCTAGTTAATAAATTGTTCCCTTATATTTTGGCACATGAATCAATGTTGCTATGTAAAAAGAGGTCAGGGAGGTGAGAAAGGATCTGAAAACAAAGGATCCTTCAAAACATGCCATCACAGTGGCCAGTATCTGTGGAGGAGCAAAAGCAAGCATCAACATAAGATGTTAGCTTTAAGGAGAGCGAGAAATGTAAGGACGAAGGAGGTAGAAAAAGTGGCTGAGAGAGGAGAGCTGGTAGGGAAAGATCACAGTATTTCGGACAGGATGAAAACCCAGAAAACAGAAATGGAAAACGGGGGAGAGAATGTGTGGAACAGATTGGTATATGGAGAGGGTATGTGTTCAACAGTGTACCCATCAATGATAAAAGGGATAGTGGGGTGTAGAGTCCAATAGTGGAGCCTAGGATAAAGGGCTTAAGAGTACAGGACTTGGACAGGTGAAAAGGATGTAATGGGAAAGCCACTAGCAAGAGGCCTGAAGCCACAAAAAAACGGTCAGGTGGAGGGTGGAGAAAAGTAAAAGAAAATACTTGCACAAAAGAGAATGAAAAAAGGGAGGTTGTAGACGAGGAGAATACTAGGCAGAATGGAAGGTGAGCTGAAGAAGGAAGGGAATGGGTCAGATCCCCAAGTTTCTATAGAATTAATTCCATGCTCGAACACATGCACAACATTAAGTGGCGTGAAGGCTTCCTTCTATTCTAAAATGCACATCCCCATTCCCCACATCTCATTGTATGAGAGGAATTGATTGTACATAAGGCTAATTCAACACTGGTCCAAAAAAGCAGATGTACCAAAATAGGAATATGGATTTCCCATTGACTGTACTAAGATGACTTGCAGTGCAGATTTGGTCATCACACACTGCTAAATTCATTTTCCACCGTCAGTGCATAACACCTTCATTTTCAGGAGTAGCAATGTCCTTGAATCAATGGGAAGTTCAGCTGCAGCAGAGACAATGATTACTGAGTATGCATTTTTCCTGCCACAGTGTATCAACCGTTATAGGAGATCATGTAATTAGTATGTCGTAATTTATGTGTGTATTTTCTTGTTTGCTGTTAAAAATAATGGCATCGTATTGGTATTTTGTACCTGTTTGTCATTTGCATTCAGGTGAAATTGCATACCCACTCGGTGTTGGCTGGTGAATTTGGAAACTGGAGGGGCATAAATGTTTGCGTCAAATATATGTGAGCGAGCGAGAGCAGCAAATGAGCCGAAGCAATCAAGGGGCTTTCAGGGCACTCTCCCCTCGAGAATTATTTTTAGATAATGGGTTAACATTGTTTTTTATGGTAGCACATGAAAAATCCCAATCGATACAAGTCACCATTAGTGCACTGGGGCATTCATTTCCAATGCCTTTTCAAGATGCCTTTGTCCACAACCTGTGGCAGCATATCATTTTCATTCTGCCTGTGGCCGTACATGTCCATGCAGGCTGCAGCAATATATGCCAGTATTATCATATAAGGACTCCCTGCTAGTAAAAAATGCAATGCCAGAAAAATAAATGATATCCAGACAGGCTATACATAATAGGCCAGGGCACCTCATAATCTTGTATAGGTTTGCTTGAGCCCTTGATGCCCAGTGAAAAAATGTGATCACACATTAAAAATATATGGCCATACTGGAGCCACCAATGTATGCCAGCCTAGCCGCATAAAAACACTTATCATGTTTGCTTTTTCCGTAATATCTAGTGAAAAGAGAATGCCAATGTAAGAACGCATATGGAGACTGACACCACTTATGTGGCCAATCGAGCTACGTAATAACACTTAGAATGTTTGATTTACCCTTGAAACCAAGTAACAACTGGCATGCCACGTGCAGACTATTCATTTGGGGAATACCTGTTTTTTCCAGTACAGACGTGCTTGTGGTTGGAAGGTCAAATACTGTATCCTGCACTTGGGCAGGGTAGTCAGCATGTGCCTCACTTCTGGGCTTCCTATATTTTACATTTCGAGCCTTCAAAGGACCCTTAAGTTGCCTCAGTATGTTTCTTACTACATTTGATAGGACACCGCTGCTACTCATCCATATTTAGCACTGATTTGCGTGTTTTTGGTGGTCCAGGATCAGTGTTAGGAAATTACAGAACCACCCCGTGCTGATATGGCAATGACGTTTGACTTAAGAGCGAGAAATCCCATTAAGTCATAGAGGAAGGGATGAGGGCTGATACACTGTGCAAATGTGCACCTTCGTGTACAAATGTACATGTACATGCTCGGTGGTAAATGTGTCCCTGTTCAAAACAGCTGGGCAGCAAATTCGATGTTGTCCAAACGCACAGTGATATATTCATGTATGTTATGGGTAGATAGCTTAGGGGCAATGTGCTCGCAAGATGACGTGGAGCAAGACAGGTTCAAATCCCGTTTCCCTGCTTAGAAATCCTGGTCGTTAATAAGCTTGTTATATGAAAACAATTATTACTAAAATGATGTGTCATCATCTGAATTAAAGCTATGGTGTAAAGTGTGTGCATGAAACAAATAGGCCTCCAAACTATTGCAATATTAGGTTACAAAAATGGAGAACATTTTATAGGCAAATACGAGCCCAACAAGGCCTGGCGCACAACGCTGAGTTCATGGCACTAGCAGAAAAGATTTGTAACATGAGGGACTATTGTATTGGTGCAGCGTCAGGTCCAGTTTTTGAATGTTGCTACCATTTTTTAAATGCCTCCATCAGATTTGCTCCCTCGGATTTAGCAACATTTATCATCAAATGTAAAATATCCCTCATTAGTACCTTGCACAAATGTACAATGAACAAAACAAATGCTTTTGCGAGCCTTACCACCGCCCAAGCTGTGCCGTCCCTTGTGTGCACTCGTCCTTGGCGCATTTCGCTGTATAAACTAAATAAAGAACTTCTGCAGCAGAACCGGACTTTCCATTTCTCATTATGGCATCTTCTGCAGCACACACGTCTACCTCCGACGCAACCAGCAACAATATCTTTTTCAATCACATGCCCACTTACAATGGAGGAGTGGCTGGAAGAGAGCAGCATTGAAAGTGATGAAGGACAGCTGAAGGCACTCACTTCACAAATCAGCTTCAATGAATCCATCTCAATGCAAAATGTAGGCAGACATATTTCAGTGGCAAACACTGATTTGGATATAATTGAACTAAATTTATCTGAGATTAATAGTCAGCAACTAAATGTGCTGTCGATAAATTTAAAGGGTGGCTTGTACAAAAAGGACACACATGTGCATTTGAAATACAACCTTTCACTATTTTTTCCTCTCTTTTGCAGACATTTTATGTTGAAGGCCGTGCAGTGAGTGGAGGAGAATATCAACCACAAAGTTTGATTTCTCTGAGATCTGACCTTAATCGACATCTAAACAACCCACCCTATAGCAGAAATGTAAACATTATACAAAATGACCACTTTATGTCAGCCAACAAGGTTTTCATCAGCATAATCAAAAGACTGCGGAATGGAAAAGATCACCCAAAACACAAAGTGTCAATCACACGCTCTGACCTTGCCAAACTTTGCTCATGTGGAATTTTCAGTACAGCTTATCCAGATACCCTACAGAATAAAGTGTGGTTTGACATACAAATTCACTTTGCCCGAAGAGGACGTGAAGGACTTTGCTTACTTCCCGCAAAGGCCTTTGAAGTTATCACAGATGAGAATGGCAAACAGTATGTTACGCTTACATTTAACAAACTCAACAAAAATCACCATAATTTACTAGAACATCTCTGCAGTGAGTTGAGAGGTCGGATGTATGCAATCCCTTCAGATCCATATTGCCCTGTAAAATCTCTTCTATTGTACATTTCTAAATTTCCCCCAGTTGCACCAAGCTTTTTTTCTAATGCCTCTTCGCCTCCAACAAAATGAATACTCAAAGGAATCTGCGTGGTATACAAATCGACCCCTTGGTAAAAACGCTCTTGGGTCATTTATGAGTACACAAATCACTGCATTTGTGCAACCGCACTACAACTACTGTCTAATGCAGGACTAGAGACCCATGAAAGTATGTCTGTTACTTGACATCGAAACCCTCCATCTAATACCAGTTACTGGCGACCTCAACCAACCCAAGGTGACAACTGGTCTAAAATGTTGCACCCCAGTGAACCTTCACAATCTTGTAATCAACCCAAGGATTCTGAAACCTGTACCAAATCAGAAACACCATGCATGAAATCTCCTCTTCCATCTTCTTCTAATTCGTTCATTTCTGTAATGTCCACTATTTCGGAAAACACTTCTAATCCCATATTTTCCAACTGTTCCTTCACTTTTCATGCCAATGTGCAATTTAATTAGGCAATATTAACCGAGGACGGGAGTCGGGGGGGGGGGGGCATTACCGGTCATAGAGGAAGTGATGGGGGCTGATACACTGTGCTGATGTGCACCTTGCTGTGCATATTTACATCTGCATGCTCGGTGGTAAATGTGTCCCTGTTCAAAACAGCTGGGCAGCAAATTCGATGTTGCCCAAACGCACAGTGATATATTCACAATGTATGTCCAGGGTAGATAGCTTAGGGGCAATGCACTCGTCTTGGAAGCAGACGACGCTGAGCAAGACAGGTTCAAATCCCAGTTCTCTGCTTAGAAATCTGGTCGTTAATAAGCTTGTTATATCAAAATAATTATTACTAAAATGACGTGTCATCATTTGAATTAAAGCTATTACGTAAAGTGTGGGCATGAAACAAATGTGCCTCCAAACTATTGCAATATTAGACTACAAAAATGGAGAACATTTTATGAGCAAATACGAGCCCAACAAGGCCTTGCACACAACGTTCATGGCACTATCAGAAAAGATTTGTAACATGACGGACTATTGTATTGGTGCAGCGTCACGTGCAGTTTTTGAATGGTGCTACCATTTTTCGATCCCTCCATCAGATTTGCTCCCTCGGATTAAGCAACGTTTATCATCAAACGTAAAATATCCCTCATTAATACCTTGCACACATAACAATGAAGAAAACAAACGCTTTTGCAAGCCTTAATTTATGGTAAGGCCGCCCACGCTGTTCCGTCCCTCGTGTGCCCTCGACCTTGGCGCATTTCACTGTATAAACTAACATGGTAATTCATAGAATTTCGCACAAAAGTGGCACACGCGGCTGGCGCACAGTGTCCCCGTGTGATACACTGCGCCAGACGCGTGCGATAAAATCCATTTCATCGCACAGCGTATTCATGGATTTTAGCCTCCAAAACCAGCTGTGGCACAGAGTGGCGCAGCGACCCTGCAGCAGCGCCAGTTACGCCCCCAAGAACGCCCTCGCGCAAGGAAAAGCCATCAAAATCCCCAATTCATCGCAAATGTCTGCGCTAACCCTGAACCAGTTCACAGGGCTGCCAAACAGCAAACGCCAAGCGGGGAACGTGTATTTCAGGGGTTCGCAGGAAGTTTCACACGCGATAGTCCTGGGTACGTGTATTTCAGGGGTGCGAGGGAAGTTCCACACGCAATTGTCCTGGGTACGTGTATTCCAGGGGTGCGCGGGAAGTTTCACACGCGAATTCAGCAGGGTACGTGTATTTCAGGGGTGCGCGGGAAGTTCCACACGCGATTGGCCTGGGTACGTGTGTTCCAGGGGTGCGTGTGAAGTTTCACACACGAATTCAGCAGGGTACGTGTATTTCAGGGGTGTGCGTGAAGTTTCACACGCGATTCCATCAGGGCACGTGTATTTCAGGGGTGCGCGGGAAGTTTCACATGGGAATTCAGCAGGGTAAGTGTATTTCAGGGGTGCGTGGGAAGTTCCACACGCGATTGTCCTGGGTACGTGTATTCCAGGGGTGCGCGGGAAGTTTCACACGCAAATTCAGCAGGGTATGTGTATTTCAGGGGTGCGCGGGAAGTTCCACACGCGATTGGCCTGGGTACGTGTGTTCCAGGGGTGCGCGTGAAGTTTCACACGCGAATTCAGCTGGGTACGTGTATTCCAGGGGTTCGCGAGAAGGTTCACACGCGATTGTCCTGGGTACGTGTATTTCAGGGGTGTGCGTGAAGTTTCACACGCGATTCCATCGGGGCACGTGTATTTCAGGGGTGCACGGGAAGTTTCACACGCAAATTCAGCAGGGTACGTGTATTTCAGGGGTGCGCGGGAAGTTCCACACGCGATTGTCCTGGGTACGTGTGTTCCAGGGGTGCGCGTGAAGTTTCACACGCGAATTCAGCAGGGTACGTGTATTTCAGGGGTGTGCGTGAAGTTTCACACGCAATTCCATCAGAGCACGTATATTTCAGGGGTGCGCGGGAAGTTTCACACAGGAATTCAGCAGGGTACGTGTATTTCAGGGGTGCGCGGGATGTTCCACACGCAAATTCAGCAGGGTACGTGCATTTCAGGGGTGCGCGGGAAGTTCCACACGTGATTGTCCTGGGTACGTGTATTCCAGGGGTGCGCAGGAAGTTTCACACGCAAATTCAGCAGGGCACGTGTATTTCAGGGGTGCGCCGGAAGTTTCACATGCGATTCCATCAGGGCATGTGTATTTCAGGGGTGCGCGGGAAGTTCCACACGCGAATGTCCTGGGTACGTGTATTTCGGGGTGCGCGGGAAGTTTCACACGCGAATTCAGCAGGGTACGTGTATTTCAGGGGTGCGCGGGAAGTTCCACATGCAAATGTCCTGGGTACGTGTATTTCGGGGTGCGCGGGAAGTCTCACACGTGATTTCAGCAGGGTACGTGTATTTCAGGGGTTCTGGGGAGTACTACACGTGAATTTGCCGTGTGGATCCTCCCAGGTGTTCCCTCTACACCCTCCACGGCCCCTGCAGGCAACCCACACCACAGGGGACTACCCTGCACCCCTGCTCATGTCCCGCAGCCAGCCCATCCACCATAGGCATGCCCCCCAGCCAAGCCACATGTCACCTTGCACTACTGATCAACAACGCCTGTCTCCCAGCACCCCCACCCCCTGCACTGTGGGGCACCTGCCAGCAGGCCCCCTCTCATGTCCAACTCATGTCCCCCTGCACCCCCACCCCCCAGCATTCAGGGGCACCCTCAACCAGGCCACCACACATGTCTCCCTGCACCCCCACCCCCCAGCAGTGCAGGGCATCCTCCACCAGGCCCCCACTCATGTCTCCCAACACCCCCACGCCCCAGCACTGTGGGGCACCTGTCAGGAGGCCCCCACTCATGTCCAACTCATGTCCCCCTGCACCCCCACCCCCCAGCAGTGCAGGGCACCCTCCACCAGGCCCCCACACATGTCTCCCTGCACCCCCACCCAACAGCAGTGCAGGGCACCCTCCACCAGGCCCCCACACATGTCTCCCAGCACCCCCACCCCCCAGCAGTCAGGGGCACCCTCCACCAGGCCCCCACACATGTCCCCCTGCACCCCCACCCCCCAGCATTGCGGGGCACCTGCCTGCAGGCCCCCACTCATGTCCAACTCATGTCCCCCTGCACCCCCACCCCCCAGCATTGTGGGGCACCCTTCACCAGGCCCCCACTCATGTCCTCCTGCACCCCCAACCCCCAGCAGTGCAGGGCACCCTCCACCAGGCCCCCACACATGTCCCCCTGCACCACCACCACCCAGCAGTGCAGGACAGCTGCCAGCAGGCCCCCATACATGTCCCCCCAACACCTCATGACGATCCATAATCATGGCCCAATTCCCCCTCAATACACTGCCCACGCCACCCCAGTCCGAACACACCACCAGGTAGGACATCCACCCCACAAAGAAATCACCAGCACATGATGCATCCCAAATGGCTAGTCTGCACATCAACATACATCCGTCAAACCCACACAATAACATCATGTGAATGAAAAAACACACATTGCGACATGCATGAAACCAAAGAGAGAATACCACACATTGAAGTACCAAATGATAATGTATTAAACAGAAAAGCAAGGCAATGAAATGGAACAGAAGAAAATGGAAATAAAAATGAAATCCAGCATGTCCAATAAATGAAAAAGACGCATGAAATCCAAATGAAAAGCAATCCAAAAGCAAGTCTCCAAAGTGTCAGTCTGAGAAAATAAATCCAAGGTGCAAAAATAATAAAAAACCATTGATCCATGGGAAAAAAAAATCAACAATCCAAATCCATTGTCAAACTATGTACAAAGTGAACATCCAGGGTCCATGTGCCTAATCCTTTAAATGAAACGTATAAAATAAAATCCTACCTAATGAAGAAATATATACAAGAAGTTGGGGCATTGTCCAAGAGGCGCAAAACAAAACAAACCAAAAGGAAACTTAACACTAAAGAACTATTTACAAGGGCATCTTGCTAGTCCGACGGCTCACTTCTGGATGTTCCGGGCCAGGGCATCATCGAACTCCTGCTCAATGTCCCGGAGGCGGTCCTCTTCCATGGCCCCGAGGGTCCGCAGGGATGACGACATGTTCTCCTCCAACTCCCTGCGGATTGCCTCGAGGCACTCGGCCCGCCTCAGGGCCCTGCGCATGGAGTTCTCTGCCCTGACCATCGTGAGCCGTGCCTCTTCTGCCCGCTGCCGCTCCGCATCTATGGCATGGCCCAACCGCTGCCACACGGAAGACACTTCCCGTCCTGGGTCCTCCTGCCCTCCGGCCGATGCCTGCCCCTCCGATGTCGAAGGCCCTGAGCCATCATGGCTCCCAACTTGTTGCTGCTGCTGCTGTGCCTGTGCCGGTGCCCTGGCTCCTGCTACCTGCACATGCTCCACTGGCCGGGGTGCAGTCGTTGATGTGGCCACCCCTGCTCGATGTCCGACTCCCGACTGTGGCAGGGATGTGTCCTCCACCAGCCTGGCCGCACCATCAGAGGCAGCTCCACAGGGCACCCAGGTGACAAATGGGTGGAAAGATGGCACGGAGGACGACTGGCGCATAGGGTGTTCAGTTGAGGAGGGGGTCGGAACAAGCTCCAGCAAACGGAGGAATCCGGCCTGGGTGACCTGTCCCAGTAGGCCGACGCGGTCAACGAGTCATTCGAGATGACGTGCAGTCTCCCCATGAAAAGACTGCAGGTCACCTCGCATGGCACGTTGACGCAACGCCACACCAGTCAGGACAGGCTCAACTTGTACCTGGATAGCCATGTCCGCTGGCAGAGGAAGGCCAGTTGTTGTAAGCTCATCCCCTGCCTGAAAAGGGGTCTGGACGTAGGCATCCCTGCTGGTGCAAGATGATGCAGTGACAGGATCAGGGACAGGATTGCACACAGGCACCTCCGCGGCAGCCTGTGCTGCCTCCTGCCCCTGGTCCTGCACTGCACCACTAGCACCAGTGGAATCCCCACCTCCAGACCCCGTCTCGGTCGCTTGCACGGCCTCCTCCTCCACCAAACCCCCCACCAACCTGGATGACTCCGTGCCATCTTCCCCCCTTGGGTCCTGTGGGGTCCCAGCTGCCCCTTCTGCTGCCGAGGAGTCCAACTCCGACCTCCGCCTCTTGGACCTCCCCCCGGTAGCTGCGGCCTCGGACGCGGTGCCGGACTCCTCACTCCCCGACGAGATGACAACCTGGGAGGGGAGCCGGGGATTGCGTCTCCGGCTGGCAGTGCAATCCCTGCCGCTGTGCTCCACAGCACCTTCTCCGCCCTCTTCATCAGTTGACGCTTCAGACAGGGAGAAATAAAACACAGGCATCAGGGCACTGTACAATGGACACATACACACATGACAGTTGTACCTGAGTGGCATTGGCAAACCTCAGACATGGCATCACAATCGCCAACACACATGTCATTTCACACATGAGCCATACGACAGCCATATTGCAACAGCCAGCACCATCCATACACATACAACAGCATGAGCAGGCAAAGGTGAGCCAGACATCACATGCAACACAGGGAGTGCGCTACACATGCACACACACCACCAAACTTGCATGCATGTGTACACCTCTGCCAACTGTTGCAGTGTTGAGATCGGCATCCATGTCACATCTGCCAATCAGTCTTCCACATCCTGGTGTCACATGCATCCATGTTGCATCACTGTTGCCCCCTTGTCAAATACACACACATGCACATGTACACAGTGCAGATACATGTAGCTGAAACCAACATCCATGTGTGACATCACGAACATGCCTACTTACATACACATTCATTCAAACATGTGTGCCCACACATCTGCATTTGGCATGCAAGCCTACAGACATAAGCACCATCCATGTCTCACACATGAGAGCCCTCGCATGTGTTAGCCTCACGGCCCTGTACACCCCCCCTACTTGGCCCCATTAAAACACATGTGCAACCTGCACACTACTGGCACACCACCACATGCACAGTTTACAATCAGGATGCATGTACACTTACCGCTCGACTCCAGACGGGTCTGCCTCTCAAGGACCTGGACGTGGAGCGCTGGGGATATGAGTTCCAGGACCCTCATCTGATCTTCCGACAAGTGGCCCTGGCGCCCCTTAGCATCCGCTGCCTTCAAGAGGCGCCGGGCCTTGTTGAGGGTCCTGGACCTGAAGTCCTCCCAGTGCTCCTTGACATGACAGAATAGTCAGACTGCCACCCCCTCCGCATTGATGGCAGTCACGATGTCCGTCCAGATCCGAGTCCGTCCTTCCTTGTCGGCGCGGGAACTTCCGAAGAGGGCATCATACTGCCCCAGGACTTGCTCCATCAGGACACCAACTTCGGTGGCAGTGGAGCTGGTGCCCCTCTGCCTCTCTGGCCGGGGGTTGCCAATGGTGCCAGATGTTGCAGTGCCCGACATGACAACCCCAGAGGCAGGAGTGGGTGGGCAACTGGGTCCTGGGGCTGGTCTGTGGAGCGATGGAATCCCACTCGGGAGTCTTCGGTTCCAGCAGGGGTGGTCACAGCAACAGCACCACTGGCTGATGTGCAGGCAGCAAATGGCAGGGCACGTGGGCAGCAGGCAGTCAGGCGGCAGCAGATGGCAGGTGGGAGCGTGCTCGGGGCTCTGGGGGGCAGTATTTCGGCCTTCTGGGCAGGAGCGTGGTCTTCCGTGTGCTTACGCATCGCCAGCTTGATACGGAGTGATTTGGCACGTGAAAATTCTGCACGTCAGTGTGTAATTCGAGGAAAGGCCCTTAGCGCGTAAGCGCGTCAGCACACATATGCGAATTCATTGGCCCAAAGGCCCCCAGCATGTAGGCAAGTCTATGAGGTTACGCGCACGTGCGTTTTCCATGGCGCGTAGAAAAAATAAGCACGTCAGAGTGTCATAGCGTGTAATTGGTGGAAAGGGCCTCAGCGCGTATGCGCATCTGTGACATGCGTGCGTGGGTGTTTCCCTGTACACTGGTGCATGTTACACGTCCAATGACTGCACGTCAGAGTGTCAGCTCGTGTAATTGGAGGATAGGGCCTTAGCGCGTACACACGGAAGTGACGCTGGACGTGTGGGCATGTTTAAAAGGTACGTGTAGAACGCCATTACCTCGTACGTGCTTTTCGTGGAGAGCGAGTGGGTGAAATCTGTACTTCTTGTCGGTTCACACGTGATTTACTTCACGGCGTTCCAAGTTCGTACTCCCTGTTACCTCTGACAGCTTTTTCTCTTTTTGTCTTTTTCCTGGGCCTGTTTCCTCAAACAGCGTTCACTTCTTCTGTTGTCCTGTCTCCTCAGGCAGCGTACAATTCTTCTTTTGGCGGGGGTGTTGCCAACGCGCACACGCGTGTCTTTTTCATGCTATTTTTCCAGGCAGACTGTGAGTCACGCACGTATTTAACTTCTGTGCTTGCCCCGTGTGTCGCGTACACCTTCAGAGGTCATTCTAGGCTGCGTGTGACACCCATACGTTCATTTTTGTGTTTCTGGGTGCCACAGCGTAGTGCAGGTTTATTTTTCCATGCACGTGGTCTAGGAGGGGTTGCGTGCACATTATCTCCCTTTTTTGGGGTGCCTGTGCATTGCGTGACCCGTCATCTTCCCCTAGGGGTCACATACAGCCTTGCTAGAGCACTAGGGTAAGTATTCCACCTAGTACCCTACCCCTTTGACCCCCAATTGCCCAGCACAATAGTTTACTGCAACTCCCATATGCACAACAACATCAGTGCCATGGTTGGGAGGCGAGCACGCGGTAAGGGTTGGCAAAGGTGGCCGAGCCTCAAGAGGTGGCCGTGGTGGATACGGTAGGGGACATGTGTGGGTGACCAGTCAGGGACACCCATGCCCCCCCCCCTGGTTGAGGGTAACGTGGCTGACACCATCCCTGCTCAGCCCTTGTTGGACCAGCCCATTGTGGCACCAGACCTGGCACAGGGTGACTCCATGGCTGACTTCCAGGTCAGCAGGTCTAGGCCACGTGTGGCGGTGCACGTTGGTGTCACCAGGCCACGTGGATCAGGGGTAGCTATGTCATCTGCTGCCCCGAGTAGGCCCGGTGGGGAGGCTTCAGGGGCAGCTGCGGCTCCATCCACCCCAGCTCTGAGTCTCCCAGCCAGGACAGTGTCAGTCCCAGTCCATCCTGCTGACGTTCCCCCTGACTACATCACACTTCAGCTAATGCCTGCACCAAGTCCCATGGTGAGTGTTCATTCCCACACTCCTACTCCACAGTCCACCGGGGCTCCTGCCCCTAGTGTCCAGAGCGGCGTAGGACACTCAGGATGTCCACTCAGTACAGGCTGATGCCCCAGACATGGCTACACAGTCCTGCCCACCAAGGAAGCCCAGCTTCAATCAGGCCGAACTTGATGCACTTGTGGAGTATGTGTCCGCACATGACAGCGAAATGGTGCTTACTGCAGGATGCAAGACCACACCTGCACAACGTCTGGCACACTGGCAGACCATCGCGGACATCATAAGTGCCCTTGGATTTGCGAGGCGCACAGCTAATGATTGCTTCAAGCGCTGGAATGACCTGAAGCGCAGGGCAAAGAAAAAGCTGGCCTCAAGTCATGCCGCTACTCTAGTGACTGGAGGTGGGTCTCCAGCAGAGGACATTGAACTCACTCCACATGAGTATGTTGCTGGGACCTACGTCACGGAGGGACAGATCCAAGGCGTGGGAGACCTGCCAGATTACGAGGCATTGTCCGGTGAGTGCACATGCATGTGTGTGTCATCCATGTGCATGGTGTGTGTGTGAGGGCTTCTCATTGAGTGCCAGGTGAGGGTGTGTGTGCCTGAGTGGTTTGGTTCACCCATGTGCTTCATCCAATACATTTTGCGCACCAGGATTTTGGTATTGCAGTATCCCTTCTGGCAAGAGTAGACATTTAGCCCAACCTCACGCCAGTTGCCCTTGAAGTGTCATCTTGCCACAACATTGTTGCGTATTATTCTGTGTTCATTCAGGCTGATTGTTTGCATTCCACCACTTTCACTAGGCATTTCTCAGTCCTATTGTCACATGTGTGACATAGCTATGATACATGCCATCTGTGTGATGGCATGTGTCATGTATGTGTATTGGACATGCCAATCACAGGCCAATGTGTGATGGCACTGCTAGCCAGCATGCAGCAAATGTGTTGGTCTTCCATCTTGGTGTCATCAATGTGTGCCATTTGCCTCCCCTTCATATGCAGTGACGGTGCATGCATGGGAGGGTTATAGTCATCTGGGACATCTGTCAATGAAGTACTGGTTCTGTTGCTTCTCAGCCCTAATTGTGTGCCATGGTGCTAATGCCTGTTCCCATTTCTTTTCTTTCATGTCTTTGCAGGGGATGACGCACTTGATACTGCTGGGGTTGTGGAGATGGTGCAGACCCAGGAGGAGCCTCAGGCCTGAGCGGGCACCAGTGAGGGACATGGTGTGGTGGTGGGTGAGAACCCACACTTGCTGCAGACTATTATCTCAAGGGGTGCCTCTGGGTGCACCTCCCCCGAGCTCTATTCAGGTGTCGATTCAGATGATGAGACCTATGTGTGGTCGCAGGTAAGTGTTTCTGGGAGGGATTCTGTACTGTCCAACGCACCTGCACCAGGGGTAGGTCCCTCAATGGGGATGTCAGTGTTGGTAGGTCCGCCTTTGGTGGTTACTGATGCAGGGTCACACTCCGCAACATCTGATCCTGTTCCTGGGCCAGCAGATCAGAGGGGAATGCAGTCCTGCAGCCTCAGGCAGTGCCGGCACAGCAAGGCGCAGTTCGCCTTTCCCCAGACAGGTGTGGTGCCCGCCGACGCGGTGGCCGTATGCCACCTGGCAATACCGCATGGGAGCAATCCATATACGGTATGGCAAACCAACAGGCAGCATCATCTGAGATGATGGCTCAGGCCATGGATAGGGTGGCCACTTCCATTGTCCCCCAAGAAAGGCTGATGGAACAACTACAGCAGGCAACAGACTCCATTTGTCAGTCACACAGGGAGGATATGTTGGAGTCCAACAGGAACAAACGGGCGGCACTGGAGACTCTGCGGGAAGCCATTTCTACATGGGTGCAATCAATGGCACCTAGCACTTTGGGGAATTGTGCCACCCTGTAGAAATCCTGGCTGACAGCCTGCCTTTCTGCAGGTGTTCTGGGCAGGTATATGTGCCTGCGGACTGATGGGTGTGCAGTGATGATGGCCAACACCTGGTGTAGGCACCGTGACTGCGTGACCTGTGACACCCCCCCACTATAACACTTGTCCGCTGAAATGATGGGGTAGCCAAGAAGTGCAGAACATTGAGGACCTTCTCCAGGGGGCTGAGTGCTTGGGAGCACAGGGTGGGTGATGTGAGGTCATCCTCCCACTCACTGACCAGGTTGAGTATTATGTGAGGTGGAAACCTGTACCGCCAATACACCTGGTCATCAGGCATACCAAAAAGGCTGGTTCTGGGTGTAAAGATTCTAGCCCTGACTATCCTCCTCCTCCTGCGGTATCCCACGGCCACTGCTGCTAGGAACTGTATATTCATCCTGGCGTCTCAGCTTATTTGTTGTTTGCGCACACTTTTATGCTGCGCGGGACGTGCGCCTGCTTCATGCTGGCGTATGTGTTTCCGGATTGGACCTTTTTTTTTTGCGCGTTGTAGGCGACCGTGTAAATCTTCCCGCCCACCCCAGGAATACATGTAACACGCTCTCCCAAACCCAGTCACGTGTAAATATTCCCGCCCACCCCAGGAATACACGTACCCAACTCTCCCAGGCCCAGTCGCGTGTGGAAGTTCACGCGAACCCCGTAATACACGTACCCTGCTGATATCGTGTGTGGAAGTTCACGCGGACCCGTAATACACGTACCCTGCTGATATCGCGTGTGGAAGTTCATGCGGACCGGTAATACACGTACCCTGCTGATATCGCGTGTGGAAGTTCATGCGGACCCGTAATACACGTACCCTGATGATTTTTGATTTTTTTTACAGTGTGTTGCCTTGTGTGGCTCCCGTGGGCATATGCTGTATTGTGGCTGGGCACATGCAGGCTTGCCCTGAATTTGGGTTAGATGCTTGGGTTTGTGTGACACACACCCCTCCTGCTTCCCGTTTCCATGGGCTTGCAAAGGGTGTGCCCAAGTGACATTGACTTACACAGTGACGTTGGACTCCCATTTGATGTGTGGGCAGTCTGTAGTCAATACTGTGTATACATTCCTAGTGCATATTGTTGTTGTATTGTACACTGCATGGTGTATTGATATGTGCCTCTGCATCCATCTCATCCTCCTAATTTGCAGGTCCATTCCTCATGTCTTCACAAGGCGGTCTACTCTGGAAATGGAGCCCATGTTGTAAGCATTGCACCTACACTTTTGCATGGCGCTAACACTGTACAGTTGGAAGTGGTCGAAGTGCTGGCATTATCAGGTAGTGAAACTACCAATTTTTTAAATCCATATTGTCATGTTTATGGTAGGTTGGAGGTTGTGTAGGTGACTAGTATTATTGCTAAATATTTGGTAATGTGTGTTGTTGGTCCTGCATTACTGTGAGCATTTCATGTGTGGCCAGTTTCCATTAGGGACACTGTACGTTGTGACAATTGTGTCATGTTGTGGGGATTAATTTGTTTGCTCTCACATAGCATGGCATGCCATGGTGTGTTGTGTGGCGGTGCCGGGGAGGGGTTGGGTGACATGTCACTGTTCTCATGTTGTATTTTGCAAGTGGGTATTCATTTTTGCTGCATAGAAGTGTGTCTTTTGATGACACTGCATTGGTGGTGTTTGTGTAGGTAGGGATGCACACATTGTGACACTTCCAGGTGAACAATCTCAGGCTGCTATGGTTCTGACAGTGGACTGTCCCTTAATTCATCATAATTGTCAGATTGAGTCATCATTGATTGTCAGATGGTATGTGCCAGTGCTGTGTGCACTCCACAGGGGTATGATTTCTATTTGAAGTAATTAGCCACCAGCTGCATACGGGCTGCCTCACCCCGTGCCCTTCGCCTCCCATGCGCAGCGGGCATGCATGTGGTTGGGGATGTGGGGGCACCACAATGTCCACAGCCAGGCCCCGGCGTGTTGCAACATTGTGCAGGACACATGCTGCCACTATGATCCTGCACACTACTGGGGGAGCGTATAACAGCTGCCCGCCAGAACGGTCAAGGGAGCGAATGCGCGACTTGAGCACTCCGAATGTGCGCTCCACTATGCCCCGGGTTGCAATATGGGCTGTGTTGTATCTTACCTCGGGAGGCGTGATGGGGTTCCGAATTGGCGTCATCATGTGGGTGCTCAGAGGGTAGGCACTGTCCCCTGGGGAGGTGGTGATGGGGATCATTAGTGGGGTAGTGACATTACTCTGTAACTGTCATGCATGCGTGTGCTGTGGAATTTATACTCATCAAGCAGCCATGCATCTCCATGCCGCCATGCTTCCATGTACCGGTTTAGGGTTGCCATCCTGTAAATGAAGCTGTCGTGTGTGGACCCTGGATAGTTGGCATATACTGAGGTGATGATTCCCTTGGCATCACATACTACCTGTACGTTGATGGAATGCCAGTGCTTGCGGTTTCTATAGATGTGCTCAGATGCCCTGGGGGGACGTAGAGCCACATGGGTGCAATCAATGGCACCTAGCACTTTGGGGAATTGTGCCACCCCGTAGAAATCCTGGCTGACAGCCTGCCTTTCTGCAGGTGTTCTGGGCAGGTATATGTGCCTGCGGACTGATGGGTGTGCAGTGATGATGGCCAACACCTGGTGTAGGCACCGTGACTGCGTGACCTGTGACACCCCCCCACTATAACACTTGTCCGCTGAAATGATGGGGTAGCCAAGAAGTGCAGAACATTGAGGACCTTCTCCAGGGGGCTGAGTGCTTGGGAGCACAGGGTGGGTGATGTGAGGTCATCCTCCCACTCACTGACCAGGTTGAGTATTATGTGAGGTGGAAACCTGTACCGCCAATACACCTGGTCATCAGGCATACCAAAAAGGCTGGTTCTGGGTGTAAAGATTCTAGCCCTGACTATCCTCCTCCTCCTGCGGTATCCCACGGCCACTGCTGCTAGGAACTGTATATTCATCCTGGCGTCTCAGCTTATTTGTTGTTTGCGCACACTTTTATGCTGCGCGGGACGTGCGCCTGCTTCATGCTGGCGTATGTGTTTCCGGATTGGACCTTTTTTTTTTGCGCGTTGTAGGCGACCGTGTAAATCTTCCCGCCCACCCCAGGAATACATGTAACACGCTCTCCCAAACCCAGTCACGTGTAAATATTCCCGCCCACCCCAGGAATACACGTACCCAACTCTCCCAGGCCCAGTCGCGTGTGGAAGTTCACGCGAACCCCGTAATACACGTACCCTGCTGATATCGTGTGTGGAAGTTCACGCGGACCCGTAATACACGTACCCTGCTGATATCGCGTGTGGAAGTTCATGCGGACCGGTAATACACGTACCCTGCTGATATCGCGTGTGAAGTTCATGCGGACCCGTAATACACGTACCCTGATGATTTTTGATTTTTTTTACAGTGTGTTGCCTTGTGTGGCTCCCGTGGGCATATGCTGTATTGTGGCTGGGCACATGCAGGCTTGCCCTGAATTTGGGTTAGATGCTTGGGTTTGTGTGACACACACCCCTCCTGCTTCCCGTTTCCATGGGCTTGCAAAGGGTGTGCCCAAGTGACATTGACTTACACAGTGACGTTGGACTCCCATTTGATGTGTGGGCAGTCTGTAGTCAATACTGTGTATACATTCCTAGTGCATATTGTTGTTGTATTGTACACTGCATGGTGTATTGATATGTGCCTCTGCATCCATCTCATCCTCCTAATTTGCAGGTCCATTCCTCATGTCTTCACAAGGCGGTCTACTCTGGAAATGGAGCCCATGTTGTAAGCATTGCACCTACATTTTTGCATGGCGCTAACACTGTACAGTTGGAAGTGGTCGAAGTGCTGGCATTATCAGGTAGTGAAACTACCAATTTTTTAAATCCATATTGTCATGTTTATGGTAGGTTGGAGGTTGTGTAGGTGACTAGTATTATAGCTAAATATTTGGTAATGTGTGTTGTTGGTCCTGCATTACTGTGAGCATTTCATGTGTGGCCAGTTTCCATTAGGGACACTGTACGTTGTGACAATTGTGTCATGTTGTGGGGATTAATTTGTTTGCTCTCACATAGCATGGCATGCCATGGTGTGTTGTGTGGCGGTGCCGGGGAGGGGTTGGGTGACATGTCACTGTTCTCATGTTGTATTTTGCAAGTGGGTATTCATTTTTGCTGCATAGAAGTGTGTCTTTTGATGACACTGCATTGGTGGTGTTTGTGTAGGTAGGGATGCACACATTGTGACACTTCCAGGTGAACAATCTCAGGCTGCTATGGTTCTGACAGTGGACTGTCCCTTAATTCATCATAATTGTCAGATTGAGTCATCATTGATTGTCAGATGGTATGTGCCAGTGCTGTGTGCACTCCACAGGGGTATGATTTCTATTTGAAGTAATTAGCCACCAGCTGCATACGGGCTGCCTCACCCCGTGCCCTTCGCCTCCCATGCGCAGCGGGCATGCATGTGGTTGGGGATGTGGGGGCACCACAATGTCCACAGCCAGGCCCCGGCGTGTTGCATCTCCATGCCGCCATGCTTCCATGTCCCGGTTTAGGGTTGCCATCCTGTAAATGAAGCTGTCGTGTGTGGACCCTGGATAGTTGGCATATACTGAGGTGATGATTCCCTTGGCATCACATACTACCTGTACGTTGATGGAATGCCAGTGCTTGCGGTTTCTATAGATGTGCTCAGATGCCCTGGGGGGACGTAGAGCCACATGGGTGCAATCAATGGCACCTAGCACTTTGGGGAATTGTGCCACCCCGTAGAAATCCTGGCTGACAGCCTGCCTTTCTGCAGGTGTTCTGGGCAGGTATATGTGCCTGCGGACTGATGGGTGTGCAGTGATGATGGCCAACACCTGGTGTAGGCACCGTGACTGCGTGACCTGTGACACCCCCCCACTATAACACTTGTCCGCTGAAATGATGGGGTAGCCAAGAAGTGCAGAACATTGAGGACCTTCTCCAGGGGGCTGAGTGCTTGGGAGCACAGGGTGGGTGATGTGAGGTCATCCTCCCACTCACTGACCAGGTTGAGTATTATATGAGGTGGAAACCTGTACCGCCAATACACCTGGTCATCAGGCATACCAAAAAGGCTGGTTCTGGGTGTAAAGATTCTAGCCCTGACTATCCTCCTCCTCCTGCGGTATCCCACGGCCACTGCTGCTAGGAACTGTATATTCATCCTGGCGTCTCAGCTTATTTGTTGTTTGCGCACACTTTTATGCTGCGCGGGACGTGCGCCTGCTTCATGCTGGCGTATGTGTTTCCGGATTGGACCTTTTTTTTTTGCGCGTTGTAGGCGACCGTGTAAATCTTCCCGCCCACCCCAGGAATACATGTAACACGCTCTCCCAAACCCAGTCACGTGTAAATATTCCCGCCCACCCCAGGAATACACGTACCCAACTCTCCCAGGCCCAGTCGCGTGTGGAAGTTCACGCGAACCCCGTAATACACGTACCCTGCTGATATCGTGTGTGGAAGTTCACACGGACCCGTAATACACGTACCCTGCTGATATCGCGTGTGGAAGTTCATGCGGACCGGTAATACACGTACCCTGCTGATATCGCGTGTGGAAGTTCATGCGGACCCGTAATACACGTACCCTGATGAAATCGCGTGTAAGACTACCCGCGCACCCCTGAAATACACGTACCCAGGCCAATCGCACTGCTGGGAGGTGGGGGTGCTGGGAGACATGAGTGGGGGCCTGGTGGAGGGTGCCCCACAGTGCTGGGGGTGGGGGTGCAGGGGGACATGAGTTGGACATGAGTGGGGGCCTGGTGGAGGGTGCCCCTGGATGCTATGGGGTAGGGGTGCTGGGAGACATGAGTGGGGGCCTGGTGGAGGGTGCCCCTGACTGCTGCGGGGTGGGGGTGCAGGGAGACATGAGTTGGACATGAGTGGGGGCCTGGTGGAGGGTGCCCCTGGATGCTGGGGGGGGTGCTGGGAGACATGAGTGGGGGCCTGGTGGAGGGTGCCTCTGACTGCTGGGGGGTGGGGGTGCAGGGAGACATGAGTTGGACATGAGTGGGGGCCTGGTGGAGGGAGCCCTGGATGCTGGGGGGTAGGGGTGCAGGGAGACATGAGGGGGGCCTGGTGGAGGGTGCCCCACAGTGCTGGGGGGTGGGAGACATGAGTGGGGGCCTGGTGGAGGGTGCGCCTGACTGCTGGGGGGTGGGGGGGTGGGAGACATGAGTGGGGGCCTGGTGGAGGGTGCCCCATAGTGCTGGGGGGTGGAGGTGCAGGGGGACATGAGTTGGACATGAGTGGGGGCCTGGTGGAGGGTGCCCCTGGATGCTGGGGGTGGGGTGCTGGGAGACATGAGTGGGGGCCTGGTGGAGGGTGCCCCTGACTGCTGGGGGTGCAGGGAGACATGTGTTGGACATGAGTGGGGGCCTGGTGGAGGGTGTCCCTGGATGCTGGGGAGTGGGGGTGCTAGGAGACATGAGTGGGGGCCTGGTGGAGGGTGATCCTGGATGCTGGGGAGTGGGGGTGCAAGGCGACATGAGTGGGGGCCTGGTGGAGGGTGCCCACAGTGCTGGGGGTGGGGGTGCTGGGAGACATGAGTGGGGGCCTGGTGGAGGGTATCCTGGATGGTGGGGGGTGGGGGTGCAGGGAGACATGAGTGTGGGCCTGGTGGAGGGTGCCCCTGGATGCTGGGGGGTAGGGGGGTGGGAGACATGAGTGGCAGCCTGGTGGAGGGTGCCCCTGACTGCTGGGGGGTGGGGGGGTGGGAGACATGAGTGGGGGCCTGGTGGAGGGTGCCCCTGACTGCTGGGGGGTGGGGGGGGGGTGACAGACATGAGTGGGGGCCTGGTGGAGGGTGCCCCACAGTGCTGGGGGGTGGGGGTGCAGGGGAACATGAGTTGGACATGAGTGGGGGCCTGGTGGAGGGTGCCCCTGGATGCTGGGGGTGGGGTGCTGGGAGACATGAGTGGGGGCCTGGTGGAGGGTGCCCCTGACTGCTGGGGGTGCAGGGAGACATGAGTTGGACATGAGTGGGGGCCTGGTGGAGGGTGTCCCTGGATGCTGGGGAGTGGGGCTGCTGGGAAACATGAGTGGGGGCCTGGTGGAGGGTGCTCCTAGATGCTGGGGAGTGGGGGTGCAGGGCGACATGAGTAGGGGCCTGGTGGAGGGTGCCCACAGTGCTGGGGGGTGGGGGTGCTGGGAGACATGAGTGGGGGCCTGGTGGAGGGTGCCCCACAGTGCTGGGGGTGGGGGTGCTGGGAGACATGAGTGGGGCCTGGTGGAGGGTGCCCCTGGATGCTGGGGGGTGGGGGTGCAGTGAGACATGAGTGGGGGCCTGGTGGAGGGTGCCCCTGACTGATGGGGGGTGGGAGTGCAGGGACACATGAGTTGGACATGAGTGGGGGCCTCATGAAGGGTGCCCCTGGATGCTGGGGGTGGGGGTGCTGGGAGACATGAGTGGGGGCCTGGTGGAGGGTGCCCCCGACTGCTGGGGGGTGGGGGTGCAGGGAGACATGAGTTGGACATGAATGGGTGCCTGGTGGAAGGTGCCCCACAGTGCTGGGGGTGGGGGTGCAGGGAGACATGAGTTCAACATGAGTGGGGGCCTGGTGGAGGGTGCCCCTGGATGCTGGGGGGTGGGGGTGCTGGGAGACATGAGTGGGGGCCTGGTGGCGGGTGCCCCTGACTGCTGGGGGGTGGGGGGGTGTGAGACATGAGTGTGGGCCTGGTGGAGGGTGCCCCACAGTGCTGGGGGGTGGGGGTTCAGGGGGACATGAGTTGGACATGAGTGGGGGCCTGGTTGAGGGTGCCCCGGGATGCTGGGGGGTGGGGTGCTGGGAGACATGAGTGGGGGCCTGGTGGAGGGTGCCCCTGACTGCTGGGGGTGGGGGTGCAGGGAGACATGAGTTGGACATGATGGGGGCCTGGTAGAGGGTGCCCCTGGATGCTGGGGGGTGGGGGTGCTGGGACACATGACTGGGGGCCTGGTGGAGGGTGCCCCTGGATGCTGAGGGGTGGGGGTGCAGGGAGACATGAGTGGGGGCCTGGTGGAGGGTGCCACTGACTGCTGGGGGGACAGTGCTGGGGGGTGGGGGTGCAGGGGGACATGAGTTGGACATGAATTGGGGCCTGGTGGAGGGTGCCCCTGGATGATGGGGGGTGGGGTGCTGGGAGACATGAGTGGGGGCCTGGTGGAGGGTGCCCCTGACTGCTGGGGGGGGTGGGGGTGCAGGGAGACATGAGTTGGACATGAGTGGGGGCATGGTGGAGGGTGCCCCTGGATGCTGGGGGGTGGGGGTGCTGGGAGACATGAGTGGGGGCCTGGTGGAGGGTGCCCCTGGATGCTGGGGGGTGGGGGTGCAGGGAGACATGAGTGGGGGCCTGGTGGAGGGTGCCCCACAGTGCTGGGGGTGGGGGTGCTGGGAGACATGAGTGGGGGCCTGATGGAGGGTGTCTCACTGTGCTGGGGTGTGGGGGTGCTGGGAGACATGAGTGGGGGCCTGGTGGAGGGTGCCCTGGATGCTGGGGGGTGGGGGTGCAGGGAGACATGAGTGGGGGCCTGGTGGAGGGTGCCCCTGACTGCTGGGGGGTGGGGGTGCAGGGAGACATGAGTTGGACATGAGTGGGGGCCTGGTGGAGGGTGCCTCTGGATGCTGGGGTGTGGGGGTGCTGGGAGACATGAGTGGGGGCCTGGTGGAGGGTGCCCCCGACTGCTGGGGGGTCGAGGTGCAGGGAGACATGAGTTGGACATGAGTGGGGGCCTGGTGCAGGTTGCCCCACAGTGCTGGGGGGTGGGGGTACTGGGAGACATGAGTTGAACATGAGTGGGGGCCTGGTGGAGGGTGCCCCTGGATGCTGGGGGGTGGGGGTGCTGGGAGGCATGAGTGGGGGCCTGGTGGAGGGTGCCCCTGGATGCTGGGGGGTGGGGGTGCAGGGCGACATGAGTGAGGGCCTGGTGGAGGGTGCCCCTGACTGCTGGGGGGTGGGGGGGTGCGAATCATGAGTGGGGGCCTGGTGGAGGGTGCCCCACAGTGCTGGGGGGTGGGGGTGCAGGGGGACATGAGTTGGACATGAATGGGTGCCTGGTTGAGGGTGCCCCTGGATGCTGGGGGGTGGGGGTGCTGGGAGACATGAGTGGGGGCCTGGTGGAGGGTGCCCCTGACTGCTGGGGGGTGGGGGTGCAGGGAGACATGAGTTGGACATGAGTGGGAGCCTGGTGGAGGGTGCCCCTGGATGCTGGGGTGTGGGGGTGCTGGAAGACATGACTGGGGGCCTGGTGGAGGGTGCCCCTGGATGCTGGGGGGTGGGGGTGCAGGGAGACATGAGTGGGGGCCTGGTGGAGGGTGCCCATGACTGCTGGGGGGTGGGGGGATGGGAGACATGAGTGGGGGCCTGGTGGAGGGTGCCCCACAGTGCTGGGGGGTGGGGTTGCAGGGGGACATGAGTTGGACATGAGTGAGGCCCTGGTGGAGGGTGCCCCTGGATGCTGGGGGTGGGGTTGATGGGAGACATGAGTGGGGGCCTGGTGGAGGGTGCCCCTGGATGCTGGGGGGTGGGGGTGCAGGGAGACATGAGTGGGGGCCTGGTGGAGGGTGCCCCACAGTGCTGGGGGGTGGGGGTGCTGGGAGACATGAGTGGGGGCCTGTTGGAGGGTGCCCCTGGATGCTGGGAGGTGGGGGTGCTGGGAGACATGAGTGGGTGCCTGGTGGAGGGTGCCCCCGACTGCTGGGGGATGGGGGTGCAGGGAGACATGAGTTGGACATGAGTGGGGGCCTGGTGGAGGGTTTCCCCACAGTGCTTGGGGGTGGGGTGCAGGGAGACATGAGTTGAACATGAGTGGGGGCCAGGTGGAGGGTGCCCCTTGATGCTGGGGGGTGGGGGTGCTGGGAGACATGAGTAGGGGCCTGGTGGAGGGTGCCCCTGGATGCTGGGGGGTGGGGGTGCAGGGAGACATGAGTGGGGGCCTGGTGGAGGGCGCCCCTGACTGCTGGGGGGTGGGGGGGTGGGAGACATGAGTGGGGGCCTGGTGGAGGGTGCCCCACAGTGCTGGGGGGTGGGGGTGCAGGGGGACATGAGTTGGACATGAGTGGGGGCCTAGTTGAGGGTTCCGCTGGATGCTTGGGGGTGGGGGTGCTGGGAGACATGAGTGGGGGCCTGGTGGAGGGTGCCCCTGACTGCTGGCGGGTGGGGGTGCAGGGAGACATGAGTTGGACATGAGTGGGGGCCTGGTGGATGGTGCCCCTGGATGCTGGGGGATGGGGGTGCTGGGAGACATGACTGGGGGCCTGGTGGAGGGTGCCCCTGGATGCTGGGGGGTGGGGGTGCAGGGAGACATGAGTGGGGGCCTGGTGGAAGGTGCCCCTGACAGCTGGGGGGTGGGAGGGGTGGGAGACATGAGTGGGGCCTGGTGGAGGGTGCCCCACAGTGCTGGGGGGTGGGGGTGCAGGGGAAATGAGTTGGACATGAGTGGGGGCCTGGTGGAGGGTGCCCCTGAATGCTGGGGGGTGGGGTGCTGGGAGACATGGGTGGGGGCCTGGTGGAGGGTGCCCCTGAGTGCTGGGGGGTGGGGGTGCTGGGAGACATGAGTGGGGGCCTGGTGGAGGGTGCCTCACAGTGCTGGGGGGTGGGGGTGCTGGTAGACATGAGTGGGGGCCTAGTGCAGGGTGCCCCTGGATGCTGGGGGGTGGGGGTGCAGGGAGACATGAGTGGGGGCCTGGTGGAGGGTGCCCCTGACTGCTGGGGAGTGGAGGTACAGGGAGACATGAGTTGGACATGAGTGGGGGCCTGGTGGAGGGTGCCCCTGGATGCTGGGGTGTGGGGGTGCGGGGAAACATGAGTGGGGGCCTGGTGGAGGGTGCTCCCGACTGCCCGGGGGTGGGGGTGCAGGGAGACATGAGTTGGACATGAGTGGGGGCCTGGTGGAGGGTGCCCCACAGTGCTGGGGGCTGGAGGTGCAGGGAGACTTGAGTGGGGGCCTGGTGGAGGGTGCCCCTGACTGCTGGCGGGTGGGGGTGCAGGGAGACATGAGTTGGACATGAGTGGGGGCCTGGTGGAGGATGCCCCTGGATGCTGGGGGAAGGGGGTGCAAGGAGACATGAGTGGGGGCCTGGTGGAGGGTGCCCCACAGTGCTGGGGGGTGGGGGTGCTGGGAGACATGAGTGGGGGCCTGGTGGAGGGTGCCTCACAGTGCTGGGGGGTGGGGGTGCTGGGAGACATGAGTGGGGGCCTGGTGCAGGGTGCCCCTGGATGCTGGGGGTGGGGGTTCAGGGAGACATGAGTGGGGGACTGGTGGAGGGTGCCCCTGACTGCTGGGGGGTGGGGGTGCAGGGAGACATGAGTTGGACATGAGTGGGGGCCTGTTGGAGGGTGCCCCTGGATGCTGGGGGGTGGGGATGCTGGGAGACATGAGTGGGGGCCTGGTGGAGGGTGCCCCTGACCGCTGGGGGGTGGGGGTGCAGGGAGACATGAGTTGGACATGAGTGGGGGCCTGGTGGAGGGTGCCCCACAGTGCTTGGGAGTGGGGTGCAGGGAGACATGAGTTGAACATGAGTGGGGGCCTGGTGGAGGGTGCCCCTTGATGCTGGGGGGGTGGGGGTGCAGGGAGACATAAGTGGGGGCCTGGTGGAGGGTACCCCTGGATGCTGGGGGGTGGGGGTGCAGGGAGACATGAGTGGGGGCCTGGTGGAGGGTGCCCCTGACTGCTGGGGGGTGGGGGGGTGGGAGACATGAGTGGGGGCCTGGTGGAGGGTGCCCCACAGTGCTGGGGGGTTGGGGTGCAGGGGGACATGAGTTGGACATGAGTGGGGGCCTGCTTGAGGGTTCCCCTGGATGCTGGGGGTGGGGGTGCTGGGAGACATGAGTGGGGGCCTGGTGGAGGGTACCCCTGACTGCCTGGGGGTGGGAGGGGTGGGAGACATGAGTGGGGGCCTGGTGGAGTGTGCCCCACAGTGCTGGGGGGTGGGGTGCATGGGGACATGAGTTGGACATGAGTGGGGGCCTGGTGGAGTGTGTCCCTGGATGCTGGGGGGTGGGGTGCAGGGAGACATGAGTGGGGGCCTGGTGGAGGGTGCCCCTGACTGCTGGGGGATGGGGGTGCAGGGAGACATGAGTTGGACATGAGTGGGGGCCTGGTGGAGGGTGCCCCTGGATGCTCGGGGGTGGGGGTGCTGGGAGACATGAGTGAGGGCCTGGTGGAGGGTGCCCCTGGATGCTGGGGGGTTGGGGTGCAGGGAGACATGAGTGGGGGCCTGGTGGAGGGTGCCCCACAGTGCTGGGGGGTGGGGGTGCTGGGAGACATGAGTGGGGGCCTGGTGGAGGATGCCTCACAGTGCTGGGGGGTGGGGGTGGTGGGAGACATGAGTGGGGGCCTGGTGGAGGGTGCCCCTGGATGCTGGGGAGTGGGGGGTGCAGGGAGACATGAGTGGGGGCCTGGTGGAGGGTGCCCCTGACTGCTGGGGGGTGGAGGTGCAGGGAGACATGAGTTGGACATGAGTGGGGGCCTGGAGGAGGGTGCCCCTGGATGCTGGGGTGTGTGGGTGCTGGGAGACATCAGTGGGGGCCTGGTGGAGGGTGCCCCCGACTGCCCGGGGGTGGGGGTGCAGGGAGACATGAGTTGGACATGAGTGGGGGCCTGGTGGAGGGTGCCCCACAGTGCTGGGGTGTGGGGGTGCAGGGAGACATGAGTTGAACATGAGTGGGGGCCTGGTGGAGGGTGCCCCTGGATGCTGGGGGGTGGGGGTGCTGGGAGACATGAGTGGGGGCCTGGTGGAGGGTGCCCCTGGATGCTGGGGGGTGGGGGTGCAGGGAGACATGAGTGGGGGCCTGGTGGAGTGTGCCCCTGACTGCTGGGGGGTGGGGGTGCAGGGAGACATGCGTTGGACATGAGTGGGGGCCTGGTGGAGGGTGCCTCTGGATGCTGGGGTGTGGGGGTGCTGGGAAACATGAGTGGGGGCCTGGTGGAGGGTGCCCCCGACTGCTGGGGGGTGGGGGTGCAGGGAGACATGAGTTGGACATGAGTGGGGGCCTGGTGGAGGGTGCCTCTGGATGCTGGGGTGTGGGGGTGCTGGGAGACATGAGTGGGGGCCTGGTGGAGGGTGCCCCCGACTGCTGGGGGGTGGGGGTGCAGGGAGATATGAGTTGGACATGAGTGGGGGCCTGGTGGAGGGTGCCTCTGGATGCTGGGGTGTGGGGGTGCAGGGAGACATGAGTGGGGGCCTGGTGGAGGGTGCCCCTGACTGCTGCAGGGTGGGGGTGCAGGGAGACATGAGTTGAACATGAGTGGGGGCCTGGTGGAGGGTGCCCCTGGATGCTGGGGGGTGGGGGTGCTGGGAGGCATGAGTGGGGGCCTGGTGGAGGGTGCCCCTGGATGCTGGGGGGTGGGGGTGCAGGGCGACATGAGTGAGGGCCTGGTGGAGGGTGCCCCTGACTGCTGGGGGGTGGGGGGGTGCAGGGGGACATGAGTTGGACATGAGTGGGTGCCTGGTTGAGGGTGCCCCTGGATGCTGGGGGGTGGGGGTGATTGGAGACATGAGTGGGGGCCTGGTGGAGGGTGCCCCTGACTGCTGGGGGGTGGGGGTGCAGGGAGACATGAGTTGGACATGAGTGGGGGCCTGGTGGAGGGTGCCCCTGGATGCTGGGGGGTGGGGGTGCTGGGAGACATGACTGGGGGCCTGGTGGAGGGTGCCCCTGGATGCTGGGGGATGGGGGTGCAGGGAGACATGAGTGGGGGCCTGGTGGAGGGTGCCCATGACTGCTGGGGGGTGGGGGGATGGGAGACATGAGTGGGGGCCTGGTGGAGGGTGCCCCACAGTGCTGGGGGTGGGGTTACAGGGGGACATGAGTTGGACATGAGTGAGGCCCTGGTGGAGGGTGCCCCTGGATGATGGGGGTGGGGGTGATGGGAGACATGAGTGGGGGCCTGGTGGAGGGTGCCCCTGGATGCTGGGGGGTGGGGGTGCAGGGAGACATGAGTGGGGGCCTGGTGGAGGGTGCCCCACAGTGCTGGGGGGTGGGGGTGCTGGGAGACATGAGTGGGGGCCTGTTGGAGGGTGCCCCTGGATGCTGGGGGGTGGGGGTGCAGGGAGACATGAGTGGGGGCCTGGTGGAGGGTGCCCCCGACTGCTGGGGGATGGGGGTGCAGGGAGACATGAGTTGGACATGAGTGGGGGCCTGGTGGACGGTTTCCCCACAGTGCTTGGGGGTGGGGGTGCAGGGAGACGTGAGTTGAAAATGAGTGGGGGCCTGGTGGAGGGTGCCCCTTGATGCTGGGGGGGTGGGGGTGCAGGGAGACATGAGTGGGGGCCTGGTGGAGGGTGCCCCTGACTGCTGGGGGGTGGGTGGGTGGGAGACATGAGTGGGGGCCTGGTGGAGGGTGCCCCACAGTGCTGGGGGGTGGGGGTGCATGGGGACATGAGTTGGACATGAGTGGGGGCCTAGTTGAGGGTTCCCCTGGATGCTTGGGGGTGGGGGTGCTGGGAGACATGAGTGGGGGCCTGGTGGAGGGTGCCCCTGACTGCTGGCAGGTGGGGGTGCAGGGAGACATGAGTTGGACATGAGTGGGGGCCTGGTGGAGGAAGCCCCTGGATGCTGGGGGATGGGGGTGCTTGGAGACATGACTGGGGGCCTGGTGGAGGATGCCCCTGGATGCTGGGGGTGGGGGTGCAGGGAGACATGAGTGGGGGCCTGTTGGAAGGTGCCCCTGACTGCTGGGGGGTGGGAGGGGTGGGAGACATGAGTGGGGCCTGGTGGAGGGTGCCCCACAGTGCTTGGGGGTGGGGGTGCAGGGGGACATGAGTTGGACATGAGTGGGGGCCTGGTGGAGGGTGCCCCTGAATGCTGGGGGGTGGGGTGCTGGGAGACATGAGTGGGGCCTGGTGGAGGGTGCCCCTGAGTGCTGGGGGGTGGGGGTGCAGGGAGACATGAGTGGGGTCCTGGTGGAGGGTGCCCCACAGTGCTGGGGGGTGGGGGTGCTGGGAGACATGAGTGGGGGCCTGGTGGAGGGTGCCTCACAGTGCTGGGGGGTGGGGGTGCTGGTAGACATGAGTGGGGGCCTAGTGGAGGGTGCCCCTGGATGCTGGGGGGTGTGGGTGCAGGGAGACATGAGTTGGACATGAGTGGGGGCCTGGTGGAGGGTGCCCCTGGATGCTGGGGTGTGGGGGTGCGGGGAGACATGAGTGGGGGCCTGGTGGAGGGTGCTCCCGACTGCCCGGGGGTGGGGATGCAGGGAGACAGGAGTTGGACATGAGTGGGGGCCTGGTGGAGGGTGCCCCACAGTGCTGGGGGGTGGGGGTGCAGGGAGACTTGAGTGGGCGCCTGGTGGAGGGTGCCCCTGACTGCTGGCGGGTGGGGGTGCAGGGAGACATGAGTTGGACATGAGTGGGGGCCTGGTGGAGGGTGCCCCTGGATGCTGGGGGATGGGGGTGCTGGGAGACATGACTGGGGGCCTGGTGGAGGGTGCCCCTGGATGCTGGGGGGTGGGGGTGCAGGGAGACATGAGTGGGGGCCTGGTGGAAGGTGCCCCTGACTGCTGGGGGGTGGGAGGGGTGGGAGACATGAGTCGGGCCTGTTGGAGGGTGCCCCACAGTGCTGGTGGGTGGGGGTGCAGGGGGACATGAGTTGGACATGAGTGGGGGCCTGGTGGAGGGTGCCCCTGTATGCTGGGGGGTGGGGGTGCTGGGAGACATGAGTGGGCACCTGGTGGAGGGTACCCCTGACTGCCTGGGGGTGGGAGTGGGAGACATGAGTGGGGGCCTGGTAGGGTGCCCCACAGTGCTGGGGGGTGGGGGTGCAGGGGGACATGAGTTGGACATGAGTGGGGGCCTGGTGGAGGGTGTCCCTGGATGCTGGGGGGTGGGGTGCTGGGAGACATAAGTGGGGGCCTGGTGGAGGGTGCCCCTGGATGCTGGGGGGTGGGGGTGCAGGGAGACATGAGTGGGGGCCTGGTGGAGGGTGCCCCACAGTGCTGGGGGTGGTGGTGCTGGGAGAAATGAGTGAGGGCCTGGTGGAGGGTGCCCCTGGATGCTGGGGGGTGGGGGTGCAGGGAGACATGAGTGGAGGCCTGTTGGAGGGTGCCCCACAGTGCTGGGGGGTGGGGGTGCTGGGAGACATGAGTGGGGGCCTGGTGGAGGGTGCCTCACTGTGCTGGGGGGTGGGGGTGCTGGGAGACATGAGTGGGGGCCTGGTGGAGGGTGCCCCTGGATGCTGGGGGTGGGGGTTCAGGGAGACATGAGTGGGGGCCTGGTGGAGGGTGCCCCTGACTGCTGGGGGGTGGGGGTGCAGGGAGACATGAGTTGGACATGAGTGGGGGCCTGTTGGAGGGTGCCCCTGGATGCTGGGGGGTGGGGATGCTGGGAGACATGAGTGTGGGCCTGGTGGAGGGTGCCCCTGACTGCTGGGGGGTGGGGGTGCAGGGAGACATGAGTTGGACATGAGTGGGGGCCTGGTGGAGGGTGTCCCACAGTGCTTGGGGGTGGGGTGCAGGGAGACATGAGTTGAACATGAGTGGGGGCCTGGTGGAGGGTGCCCCTTGATGCTGGGGGGGTGGGGGTGCAGGGAGACATAAGTGGGGGCCTGGTGGAGGGTGCTCCTGGATGCTGGGGGGTGGGGGTGCAGGGAGACATGAGTGGGGGCCTGGTGGAGGGTGCCCCTGACTGCTGGGGGGTGGGGGGGTGGGAGACATGAGTGGGGGCCTGGTGGAGGTTGCCCCAACGTGCTGGGGGGTTGGGGTGCAGGGGGACACGAGTTGGACATGAGTGGGGGCCTGCTTGAGGGTTCCCCTGGATGCTGGGGGGTGGGGGTGCTGGGAGACATGAGTGGGGGCCTGGTGGAGCGTGCCCCTGGATGCTGGGGGGTGGGGGTGCTGGGAGACATGACTGGGGGCCTGGTGGAGGGTGCCCCTGGATGCTGGGGGGTGGGGGTGCAGGGAGACATGAGTGGGCGCCTGGTGGAGGGTACCCCTGACTGCCTGGGGGTGGGAGGGGTGGGAGACATGAGTGGGGGCCTGGTAGGGTGCCCCACAGTGCTGGGGGTGGGGGTGCAGGGGGACATGAGTTGGACATGAGTGGGGGCCTGGTGGAGGGTGCCCCTGAATGCTGGGGGGTGGGGTGCTGGGAGACATGAGTGGGGCCTGGTGGAGGGTGCCCCTGAGTGCTGGGGGGTGGGGGTGCAGGGAGACATGAGTGGGGTCCTGGTGGAGGGTGCCCCACAGTGCTGGGGGGTGGGGGTGCTGGGAGACATGAGTGGGGGCCTGGTGGAGGGTGCCTCACAGTGCTGGGGGGTGGGGGTGCTGGTAGACATGAGTGGGGGCCTAGTGGAGGGTGCCCCTGGATGCTGGGGGGTGTGGGTGCAGGGAGACATGAGTTGGACATGAGTGGGGGCCTGGTGGAGGGTGCCCCTGGATGCTGGGGTGTGGGGGTGCGGGGAGACATGAGTGGGGGCCTGGTGGAGGGTGCTCCCGACTGCCCGGGGGTGGGGATGCAGGGAGACAGGAGTTGGACATGAGTGGGGGCCTGGTGGAGGGTGCCCCACAGTGCTGGGGGGTGGGGGTGCAGGGAGACTTGAGTGGGCGCCTGGTGGAGGGTGCCCCTGACTGCTGGCGGGTGGGGGTGCAGGGAGACATGAGTTGGACATGAGTGGGGGCCTGGTGGAGGGTGCCCCTGGATGCTGGGGGATGGGGGTGCTGGGAGACATGACTGGGGGCCTGGTGGAGGGTGCCCCTGGATGCTGGGGGGTGGGGGTGCAGGGAGACATGAGTGGGGGCCTGGTGGAAGGTGCCCCTGACTGCGGGGGGGTGGGAGGGGTGGGAGACATGAGTCGGGCCTGTTGGAGGGTGCCCCACAGTGCTGGTGGGTGGGGGTGCAGGGGGACATGAGTTGGACATGAGTGGGGGCCTGGTGGAGGGTGCCCCTGTATGCTGGGGGGTGGGGGTGCTGGGAGACATGAGTGGGCACCTGGTGGAGGGTACCCCTGACTGCCTGGGGGTGGGAGGGGTGGGAGACATGAGTGGGGGCCTGGTGGAGGGTGCCCCACAGTGCTGGGGGGTGGGGGTGCATGGGGACATGAGTTGGACATGAGTGGGGGCCTAGTTGAGGGTTCCCCTGGATGCTTGGGGGTGGGGGTGCTGGGAGACATGAGTGGGGGCCTGGAGGAGGGTGCCCCTGACTGCTGGCAGGTGGGGGTGCAGGGAGACATGAGTTGGACATGAGTGGGGGCCTGGTGGAGGAAGCCCCTGGATGCTGGGGGATGGGGGTGCTTGGAGACATGACTGGGGGCCTGGTGGAGGATGCCCCTGGATGCTGGGGGTGGGGGTGCAGGGAGACATGAGTGGGGGCCTGTTGGAAGGTGCCCCTGACTGCTGGGGGGTGGGAGGGGTGGGAGACATGAGTGGGGCCTGGTGGAGGGTGCCCCACAGTGCTTGGGGGTGGGGGTGCAGGGGGACATGAGTTGGACATGAGTGGGGGCCTGGTGGAGGGTGCCCCTGAATGCTGGGGGGTGGGGTGCTGGGAGACATGAGTGGGGCCTGGTGGAGGGTGCCCCTGAGTGCTGGGGGGTGGGGGTGCAGGGAGACATGAGTGGGGTCCTGGTGGAGGGTGCCCCACAGTGCTGGGGGGTGGGGGTGCTGGGAGACATGAGTGGGGGCCTGGTGGAGGGTGCCTCACAGTGCTGGGGGGTGGGGGTGCTGGTAGACATGAGTGGGGGCCTAGTGGAGGGTGCCCCTGGATGCTGGGGGGTGTGGGTGCAGGGAGACATGAGTTGGACATGAGTGGGGGCCTGGTGGAGGGTGCCCCTGGATGCTGGGGTGTGGGGGTGCGGGGAGACATGAGTGGGGGCCTGGTGGAGGGTGCTCCCGACTGCCCGGGGGTGGGGATGCAGGGAGACAGGAGTTGGACATGAGTGGGGGCCTGGTGGAGGGTGCCCCACAGTGCTGGGGGGTGGGGGTGCAGGGAGACTTGAGTGGGCGCCTGGTGGAGGGTGCCCCTGACTGCTGGCGGGTGGGGGTGCAGGGAGACATGAGTTGGACATGAGTGGGGGCCTGGTGGAGGGTGCCCCTGGATGCTGGGGGATGGGGGTGCTGGGAGACATGACTGGGGGCCTGGTGGAGGGTGCCCCTGGATGCTGGGGGGTGGGGGTGCAGGGAGACATGAGTGGGGGCCTGGTGGAAGGTGCCCCTGACTGCTGGGGGGTGGGAGGGGTGGGAGACATGAGTCGGGCCTGTTGGAGGGTGCCCCACAGTGCTGGTGGGTGGGGGTGCAGGGGGACATGAGTTGGACATGAGTGGGGGCCTGGTGGAGGGTGCCCCTGTATGCTGGGGGGTGGGGGTGCTGGGAGACATGAGTGGGCACCTGGTGGAGGGTACCCCTGACTGCCTGGGGGTGGGAGGGGTGGGAGACATGAGTGGGGGCCTGGTAGGGTGCCCCACAGTGCTGGGGGGTGGGGGTGCAGGGGGACATGAGTTGGACATGAGTGGGGGCCTGGTGGAGGGTGTCCCTGGATGCTGGGGGGTGGGGTGCTGGGAGACATAAGTGGGGGCCTGGTGGAGGGTGCCCCTGGATGCTGGGGGGTGGGGGTGCAGGGAGACATGAGTGGGGGCCTGGTGGAGGGTGCCCCACAGTGCTGGGGGTGGTGGTGCTGGGAGAAATGAGTGAGGGCCTGGTGGAGGGTGCCCCTGGATGCTGGGGGGTGGGGGTGCAGGGAGACATGAGTGGAGGCCTGTTGGAGGGTGCCCCACAGTGCTGGGGGGTGGGGGTGCTGGGAGACATGAGTGGGGGCCTGGTGGAGGGTGCCTCACTGTGCTGGGGGGTGGGGGTGCTGGGAGACATGAGTGGGGGCCTGGTGGAGGGTGCCCCTGGATGCTGGGGGTGGGGGTTCAGGGAGACATGAGTGGGGGCCTGGTGGAGGGTGCCCCTGACTGCTGGGGGGTGGGGGTGCAGGGAGACATGAGTTGGACATGAGTGGGGGCCTGTTGGAGGGTGCCCCTGGATGCTGGGGGGTGGGGATGCTGGGAGACATGAGTGTGGGCCTGGTGGAGGGTGCCCCTGACTGCTGGGGGGTGGGGGTGCAGGGAGACATGAGTTGGACATGAGTGGGGGCCTGGTGGAGGGTGTCCCACAGTGCTTGGGGGTGGGGTGCAGGGAGACATGAGTTGAACATGAGTGGGGGCCTGGTGGAGGGTGCCCCTTGATGCTGGGGGGGTGGGGGTGCAGGGAGACATAAGTGGGGGCCTGGTGGAGGGTGCTCCTGGATGCTGGGGGGTGGGGGTGCAGGGAGACATGAGTGGGGGCCTGGTGGAGGGTGCCCCTGACTGCTGGGGGGTGGGGGGGTGGGAGACATGAGTGGGGGCCTGGTGGAGGGTGCCCCAACGTGCTGGGGGGTTGGGGTGCAGGGGGACACGAGTTGGACATGAGTGGGGGCCTGCTTGAGGGTTCCCCTGGATGCTGGGGGGTGGGGGTGCTGGGAGACATGAGTGGGGGCCTGGTGGAGCGTGCCCCTGGATGCTGGGGGGTGGGGGTGCTGGGAGACATGACTGGGGGCCTGGTGGAGGGTGCCCCTGGATGCTGGGGGGTGGGGGTGCAGGGAGACATGAGTGGGCGCCTGGTGGAGGGTACCCCTGACTGCCTGGGGGTGGGAGGGGTGGGAGACATGAGTGGGGGCCTGGTAGGGTGCCCCACAGTGCTGGGGGTGGGGGTGCAGGGGGACATGAGTTGGACATGAGTGGGGGCCTGGTGGAGGGTGCCCCTGAATGCTGGGGGGTGGGGTGCTGGGAGACATGAGTGGGGCCTGGTGGAGGGTGCCCCTGAGTGCTGGGGGGTGGGGGTGCAGGGAGACATGAGTGGGGTCCTGGTGGAGGGTGCCCCACAGTGCTGGGGGGTGGGGGTGCTGGGAGACATGAGTGGGGGCCTGGTGGAGGGTGCCTCACAGTGCTGGGGGGTGGGGGTGCTGGTAGACATGAGTGGGGGCCTAGTGGAGGGTGCCCCTGGATGCTGGGGGGTGTGGGTGCAGGGAGACATGAGTTGGACATGAGTGGGGGCCTGGTGGAGGGTGCCCCTGGATGCTGGGGTGTGGGGGTGCGGGGAGACATGAGTGGGGGCCTGGTGGAGGGTGCTCCCGACTGCCCGGGGGTGGGGATGCAGGGAGACAGGAGTTGGACATGAGTGGGGGCCTGGTGGAGGGTGCCCCACAGTGCTGGGGGGTGGGGGTGCAGGGAGACTTGAGTGGGCGCCTGGTGGAGGGTGCCCCTGACTGCTGGCGGGTGGGGGTGCAGGGAGACATGAGTTGGACATGAGTGGGGGCCTGGTGGAGGGCGCCCCTGGATGCTGGGGGATGGGGGTGCTGGGAGACATGACTGGGGGCCTGGTGGAGGGTGCCCCTGGATGCTGGGGGGTGGGGGTGCAGGGAGACATGAGTGGGGGCCTGGTGGAAGGTGCCCCTGACTGCGGGGGGGTGGGAGGGGTGGGAGACATGAGTCGGGCCTGTTGGAGGGTGCCCCACAGTGCTGGTGGGTGGGGGTGCAGGGGGACATGAGTTGGACATGAGTGGGGGCCTGGTGGAGGGTGCCCCTGTATGCTGGGGGGTGGGGGTGCTGGGAGACATGAGTGGGCACCTGGTGGAGGGTACCCCTGACTGCCTGGGGGTGGGAGGGGTGGGAGACATGAGTGGGGGCCTGGTAGGGTGCCCCACAGTGCTGGGGGGTGGGGGTGCAGGGGGACATGAGTTGGACATGAGTGGGGGCCTGGTGGAGGGTGTCCCTGGATGCTGGGGGGTGGGGTGCTGGGAGACATAAGTGGGGGCCTGGTGGAGGGTGCCCCTGGATGCTGGGGGGTGGGGGTGCAGGGAGACATGAGTGGGGGCCTGGTGGAGGGTGCCCCACAGTGCTGGGGGTGGTGGTGCTGGGAGAAATGAGTGAGGGCCTGGTGGAGGGTGCCCCTGGATGCTGGGGGGTGGGGGTGCAGGGAGACATGAGTGGAGGCCTGTTGGAGGGTGCCCCACAGTGCTGGGGGGTGGGGGTGCTGGGAGACATGAGTGGGGGCCTGGTGGAGGGTGCCTCACTGTGCTGGGGGGTGGGGGTGCTGGGAGACATGAGTGGGGGCCTGGTGGAGGGTGCCCCTGGATGCTGGGGGTGGGGGTTCAGGGAGACATGAGTGGGGGCCTGGTGGAGGGTGCCCCTGACTGCTGGGGGGTGGGGGTGCAGGGAGACATGAGTTGGACATGAGTGGGGGCCTGTTGGAGGGTGCCCCTGGATGCTGGGGGGTGGGGATGCTGGGAGACATGAGTGTGGGCCTGGTGGAGGGTGCCCCTGACTGCTGGGGGGTGGGGGTGCAGGGAGACATGAGTTGGACATGAGTGGGGGCCTGGTGGAGGGTGTCCCACAGTGCTTGGGGGTGGGGTGCAGGGAGACATGAGTTGAACATGAGTGGGGGCCTGGTGGAGGGTGCCCCTTGATGCTGGGGGGGTGGGGGTGCAGGGAGACATAAGTGGGGGCCTGGTGGAGGGTGCTCCTGGATGCTGGGGGGTGGGGGTGCAGGGAGACATGAGTGGGGGCCTGGTGGAGGGTGCCCCTGACTGCTGGGGGGTGGGGGGGTGGGAGACATGAGTGGGGGCCTGGTGGAGGGTGCCCCAACGTGCTGGGGGGTTGGGGTGCAGGGGGACACGAGTTGGACATGAGTGGGGGCCTGCTTGAGGGTTCCCCTGGATGCTGGGGGGTGGGGGTGCTGGGAGACATGAGTGGGGGCCTGGTGGAGCGTGCCCCTGGATGCTGGGGGGTGGGGGTGCTGGGAGACATGACTGGGGGCCTGGTGGAGGGTGCCCCTGGATGCTGGGGGGTGGGGGTGCAGGGAGACATGAGTGGGCGCCTGGTGGAGGGTACCCCTGACTGCCTGGGGGTGGGAGGGGTGGGAGACATGAGTGGGGGCCTGGTAGGGTGCCCCACAGTGCTGGGGGTGGGGGTGCAGGGGGACATGAGTTGGACATGAGTGGGGGCCTGGTGGAGGGTGTCCCTGGATGCTGGGGGGTGGGGTGCTGGGAGACATGAGTGGGGGCCTGGTGGAGGGTGCCCCTGACTGCTGGGGGATGGGGGTGCAGGGAGACATGAGTTGGACATGAGTGGAGGCCTGGTGGAGGGTGCCCCTGGATGCTCGGGGGTGGGGGTGCTGGGAGACATGAGTGAGTGCCTGGTGGAGGGTGCCCCTGGATGCTGGGGGGTGGGGGTGCAGGGAGACATGAGTGGGGGCCTGGTGGAGGGTGCCCCACAGAGCTGGGGGGTGGGGGTGCTGGGAGACATGAGTGGGGGCCTGGTGGAGGATGCCTCACAGTGCTGGGGGGTGGGGGTGGTGGGGGACATGAGTGGGGGCCTGGTGGAGGGTGCCCCTGGATGCTGGGGAGTGGGGGTGCAGGGCGACATGAGTGGGGGCCTGGTGGAGGGTGCCCCTGACTGCTGGGGGGGTGGAGGTGCAGGGAGACATGAGTTGGACATGAGTGGGGGCCTGGTGGAGGGTGCCCCTGGATGCTGGGGTGTGGAGGTGCTGGGAGACATGAGTGGGGGCCTGGTGGAGGGTGCCCTGACTGCTGGGGGGTGGAGGTGCAGGGAGACATGAGTTGGACATGAGTGGGGGCCTGGTGGAGGGTACCCCTGGATGCTGGGGTGTGGGGGTGCTGGGAGACATGAGTGGGGGCCTGGTGGAGGGTGCCCCCGACTGCCCGGGGGTGGGGGTGCAGGGAGACATGAGTTGGACATGAGTGGGGGCCTGGTGGAGGGTGCCCCACAGTGCTGGGGGGTGGGGGTGCAGGGAGACATGAGTTGAACATGAGTGGGGGCCTGGTGGAGGGTGCCCCTGGATGCTGGGGGGTGGGGGTGCTGGGAGACATGAGTGGGGGCCTGGTGGAGGGTGCCCCTGGATGCTGGGGGGTGGGGGTGCAGGGAGACATGAGTGGGGGGCTGGTGGAGGGTGCCCCTGACTGCTGGGGGTGGGGAGGTTGGGGACATGAGTGGGGGCCTGGTGGAGGGTGCCCCACAGTGCTGGGGGGTGGGGGTGCAGGGGGACATGAGTTGGACATGAGTGGGGGCCTGGTTGAGGGTGCCCCCGGATGCTGGGGGGTGGGGGTGCTGGGAGACATGAGTGGGGGCCTGGTGGAGGGTGCCCCTGACTGCTGGGGGGTGGTAGTGCAGGGAGACATGAGTTGGACATGAGTGGGGGCCTGGTGGAGGGTGCCCCTGGATGCTGGGGGGTGGGGGTGCTGGGAGACATGACTGGGGGCCTGGTGGAGGGTGCCCCTGGATGCTGGTGGGTGGTGGTGCAGGGAGACATGCGTGGAGGCCTGGTGGAGGGTGCCCCTGACTGCTGGGGGGTGGGGGGGTGGGAGACATGAGTGGGGGCCTGGTGGAGGGTGCCCCACAGTGCTGGGGGGTGGGGGTGCAGGGGGACATGAATTGGACATGAATGGGGGCCTGGTGGAGGGTTCCTCTGGATGCTGGGGGTGGGGGTGCTGGGAGACATGAGTGGGGGCCTGGTGGAGGGTGCCCCTGGATGCTGGGGGGTGGGGTGCAGGGAGACATGAGTGGGGGCCTGGTGGAGGGTGCCCCTGACTGCTGGGGGTGGGGGGTGGGAGACATGAGTGGGGGCCTGGTGGAGGGTGCCACACAGTGCTGGGGGGCGGGGGTGCTGGGAGACATGAGTGGGGGTCTGGTGGACGGTGCTCCTGGATGCTGGAGGTTGTTGGTGCAGGGAAACATGAGGGGGGGCCTGGTGGAGGGTGCCCCACAGTGCTGGGGGCCGGGGGGAGGTGGGAGACATGAGTTGGGGCCTGGTGGAGGGTGCCCCTGACTGGTGGGGGATGGGGGGGTGGGAGACATGAGTGGGGGCCTGGTGGTGGGTGCCCCACAGTGCTGGGGGGTGGGGGTGCAGGGGAACATGAGTTGGACATGAGTGGGGGCCTGGTGGAGGATGCCCCTGGTTGCTGGGGGGGTGGGGTGCTGGGAGACATGAGTGGGGGCCTGGTGGAGGGTGCCCCTGGATGCTGGGGGGTGGTGGTGCAGGGGGACATGAGTGGGGGCCTGGTGGAGGGTGCCCCACAGTGCTGGGGGTGGGGGTGCTGGGAGACATGAGTGGGGGCCTGGTGGAGGGTGTCTCACAGTGCTGGGGGTGGGGGTGCTGGGACATGAGTGGGGGCCTGGTGGAGGGTGCCCCTGGATGCTGGGGTGTGGGGGTGCAGGGAGACATGAGTGTGGGCCTGGTGGAGGGTCCCCCTGACTGCTGGGGGCTGGAGATGCAGGGAGACATGAGTTGGACATGAGTGGGGGCCTGGTGGAGGGTGCCCCTGGATGCTGGGGTGTGGAGGTGCTGGGAGACATGAGTGGGGGCCTGGTGGAGGGTGCCCCCGACTGCCCGGGGGTGGGGGTGCAGGGGGACATAAGTTGGACATGAGTGGGGGCCTGGTGGAGGGAGCCCCACAGTGCTGGGGGGTGGGGGTGCGGGGAGACATGAGTTGAACATGAGTGGGGGGCTGGTGGAGGGTGCCCCTGGATGCTGGGGGGTGGGGGTGCTGGGAGACATGAGTGGGTGCCTGGTGGAGGGTGCCCCTGGATGCTGGGGGGTGGGGGTGCAGGGAGACATGAGTGGGGGCCTGGTGGAGGGTGCCCCTGACTGCTGGGGGGTGGGGGGGTTGGGGACATGAGTGGGGGCCTGGTGGAGAGTGCCCCGCAGTGCTGGGGGGCGGGGGTACAGGGGGACATGAGTTGGACATGAGTGGGGCCTGGTTGAGGGTGCCCCTGGATGCTGGGTGGTGGGGGTGCTGGGAGACATGAGTGGGGGCCTGGTGTAGGGTGCCCCTGACTGCTGGGGGATGGGGGTGCATGGAGACATGAATTGGACATGAGTGGGGAGGCTGGTGGAGGGTGCCACTGGTTGCTGGGGGGTGGGGGTGCCGGGAGACATGACTGGGGGCCTGGTGGAGGGTGCCCCTGGATGCTGGGGGGGTGGTGGCGCAGGGAGACATGAGTGGAGGCCTGGTGGAGGGTGCCCCTGACTGCTGGGGGTTGGGGGGGGTGGGAGACATGAGTGGGGGCCTAGTGGAGGGTGCCCCACAGTGCTGGGGGGTGGGGGTGCAGGGGGACATGAGTTGGACATGAGTGGGGGCCTGGTGGAGGGTGCCTCTGGATGCTGGGGGTGGGGGTGCTGGGAGACATGAGTGGGGGCCTGGTGGAGGGTGCCCCTGGATGCTGGGGGGTGGGGTGCAGGGAGACATGAGTGGGAGCCTGGTGGAGGGTGCCCCTGACTGCTGGAGGGTGGGGGTGGGAGACATGAGTGGGGGCCTGGTGGAGGGTGCCCCACAGTACTGGGGGGTGGGGGTGCAGGGGGACATGAGTTGGACATGAGTGGGGCCTGGTGGAAGGTGCCCCTTGATGCTGGGGGGTGGGGGTGCTGGGAGACATGAGTGGGGGCCTGGTGGAGGGTGCCCCTGACTGCTAGGGGGTGGGGGTGCATGAGTTGGAAATGAGTGGGGGCCTGGTGGAAGGTGCCCCTTGATGCTGGGGGGTGGGGGTGCTGGGAGACATGAGTGGGGGGCTGCTGGAGGGTGCCCCTGGATGCTGGGGGGTGGGGGTGCTGGGAGACATGAGTGGGGGCCTGGTGGACGGTGTTCCTGGATGCTGGGGTTTGTGGGTGCAGGGAGACATGAGGGGGGCCTGGTGGAGGATGCCCCACAGTGCTGGGGGCTGGGGGGGAGGTGGGAGACATGAGTTGGGGCCTGGTGGAGGGTGCCCCTGACTGCTGGGGGATGGGGGGGGTGGGAGACATGAGTGGGAGCCTGGTGGAGGGTGCCCCTGACTGCTGGGGGGTGGGAGGGTTGGGGACATGAGTGGGGGCCTGGTGGAGAGTGCCCCGCAGTGCTGGGGGGTGGGGGTGCTGGGAGACATGAGTGGGGGCCTGTTGGAGGGTGCCCCTGGATGCTGGGGGGTGTGGGTGCTGGGAGACATGAGTGGGGGCCTGGTGGAGGGTGCCCCCGACTGCTGGGGGATGGGGGTGCAGGGGGACATGAGTTGGATATGAGTGGGGGCCTGGTGGACGGTGTTCCTGGATGCTGGGGTTTGTGGGTGCAGGGAGACATGAGGGGGGCCTGGTGGAGGATGCCCCACAGTGCTGGGGGCTGGGGGGGAGGTGGGAGACATGAGTGGGGGCCTGGTGGAGGGTGCCCCTGGATGCTGGGGGGTGGGGGTGCAGGGAGACATGAGTGGGGGCCTGGTGGAGGGTGCCCCACAGTGCTGGGGGTGGGGTTGCTGGGAGACATGAGTGGGGGCCTGTTGGAGGGTGCCCCTGGATGCTGGGGGGTGGGGGTGCTGGGAGACATGAGTGGGGGCCTGGTGGAGGGTGCCCCCGACTGCTGGGGGATGGGGGTGCAGGGGGACATGAGTTGGATATGAGTGGGGGCCTGGTTGAGGGTGCCCCTGGATGCTGGGTGGTGGGGGTGCTGGGAGACATGAGTGGGGGCCTGGTGGAGGGTGCCCCTGACTGCTGGGGGATGGGGGTGCATGGAGACATGAATTGGACATGAGTGGGGAGGCTGGTGGAGGGTGCCCCTGACTGCTGGGGGTTGGGGGGGTGGGAGACATGAGTGGGGGCCTAGTGGAGGGTGCCCCACAGTGCTGGGGGGTGGGGGTGCATGGGGACATGAGTTGGACATGAGTGGGGGCCTGGTGGAGGGTGCCTCTGGATGCTGGGGGTGGGGGTGCTGGGAGACATGAGTGGGGGCCTGGTGGAGGGTGCCCCTGGATGCTGGGGGGTGGGGTGCAGGGAGACATGAGTGGGAGCCTGGTGGAGGGTGCCCCTGACAGCTGGAGGGTGGGGGGTGGGAGACATGAGTGGGGGCCTGGTGGAAGGTGCCCCACAGTACTGGGGGGTGGGGGTGCAGGGGGACATGAGTTGGACATGAGTGGGGGCCTGGTGGAAGGTGCCCCTTGATGCTGGGGGGTGGGGGTGCTGGGAGACATGAGTGGGGGCCTGGTGGAGGGTGCCCCTGACTGCTAGGGGGTGGGGGTGCATGAGTTGGAAATGAGTGGGGGCCTGGTGGAAGGTGCCCCTTGATGCTGGGGGGTGGGGGTGCTGGGAGACATGAGTGGGGGGCTGCTGGAGGGTGCCCCTGGATGCTGGGGGGTGGGGGTGCTGGGAGACATGAGTGGGGGCCTGGTGGACGGTGTTCCTGGATGCTGGGGTTTGTGGGTGCAGGGAGACATGAGGGGGGCCTGGTGGAGGATGCCCCACAGTGCTGGGGGCTGGGGGGGAGGTGGGAGACATGAGTTGGGGCCTGGTGGAGGGTGCCCCTGACTGCTGGGGGATGGGGGGTGGGAGACATGAGTGGGAGCCTGGTGGAGGGTGCCCCACAGTGCTGGGGGGTGGGGGTGCAGGGGGACATGAGTGGGGGACTGGTGGAGGGTGCCCCTGGATGCTGGGGGGTGGGGGTGCAGGGAGACATGAGTGGGGGCCTTGTGGAAGGTGCCCCTGACTGCTGGGGGGTGGGGGGGTGGGAGACATAAGTGGGGGCCTGGTGGAGGGTGCCCCACAGTGCTGGGGGGTGGGGGTGCAGGGGGACATGAGTTGGACATGAGTGGGGGCCTGGTGGAGGGTGCCTTTGGATGCTGGGTGTGGGGGTGCTGGGAGACATGAGTGGGGGCCTGGTGGAGGGTGCCCCTGGATGCTGGGGGGTGGGGTGCAGGGAGACATGAGTGGGGGCCTGGTGGAGGGTGCCCCTGACTGCTGGGGGGTGGGGGGTGGGAGACATGAGTGGGGGCCTGGTGGAGGGTGCCCCACAGTACTGGGGGCTGGGGGTGCAGGGGGACATGAGTTGGACATGAGTGGGGGCCTGGTGGAGGGTGCCCCTTGATGCTGGGGGTTGGGGTGCTGGGAGACATGAGTGGGGGCCTGGTGGAGGGTGCCCCTGACTGCTAGGGGGCGGGGGTGCAGGGAGACATGAGTGGGGGCCTGGTGGAGGGTGCCCCTGACTGCTGGGGTGTGGGGGGTGGGAGACATGAGTGGGGGCCTGGTGGAGGGTGCCCCACAGTACTGGGGGGTGGGGGTGCAGGGGGAAATGAGTTGGACATGAGTGGGGGCCTGGTGGAAGGTGCCCCTTGATGCTGGGGGGTGGGGGTGCTGGGAGACATGAGTGGGGGCCTGGTGGAGGGTGCCCCTGACTGCTAGGGGGTGGGGGTGCAGGGAGACATGAGTTGGACATGAGTGGGGGCCTGGTGGAAGGTGCCCCTTGATGCTGGGGGGTGGGGGTGCTGGGAGACATGAGTGGGGGCCTGGTGGAGGGTGCCCCTGGATGCTGGGGGATGGGGGTGCTGGGAGACATGAGTGGAGGCCTGGTGGAGGGTGCCCCTGACTGCTGGGGGTTGGGGAGTTGGGAGACATGAGTGGGGGCCTGGTGGAGGGTGCCCCACAGTGCTGGGGGGTGGGGGTGCAGGGGGACATAAGTTGGATATAAGTGGGGGCCTGGTGGAGGGTGCCTCTGGATGCTGGGGGGTGGGGGTGCTGGGAGACATGAGTGGGGAACTGGTGGAGGGTGCCCCTGGATGCTGAGGGTTGGGGGTGCAGGGAGACATGAGTTGGACACGAGTGAGGGCCTGGTGGAGGGTGCCCTGGATGCTGGGGGGTTGGGGTGCTGGGAGACATGAGTGGGGGCCTGGTGGAGGGTGCCCCTGGATGCTGGGGGGTGGTGGTGCAGGGAGACATGAGTGGGGGTCTGGTGGAGGGTGCCCCACAGTGCTGGCGGTGGGGGTGCTGGGAGACAGGAGTGAGGGCCTGGTGGAGGGTGCCTCACTGTGCTGGGGTGTGGGGGTGCTGGGAGACATGAGTGGGGGCCTGGTGGAGGGTGCCCTGGATGCTGGGGGGTGGGGGTGCAGGGAGACATGAGTGGGGGCCTGGTGGAGGGTGCCCCTGACTGCTGGGGGGTGGGGGTGCAGGGAGACATGAGTTGGACATGAGTGGGGGCCTGGTGGAGGGTGCCTCTGGATGCTGGGGTGTGGGGGTGCTGGGAGACATGAGTGGGGGCCTGGTGGAGGGTGCCCTGACTGCTGGGGGGTGGAGGTACAGGGAGACATGAGTTGGACATGAGTGGGGGCCTGGTGGAGGGTACCCCTGGATGCTGGGGTGTGGGGGTGCTGGGAGACATGAGTGGGGGCCTGGTGGAGGGTGCCCCCGACTGCCCGGGGGTGGGGGTGCAGGGAGACATGAGTTGGACATGAGTGGGGGCCTGGTGGAGGGTGCCCCACAGTGCTGGGGGGTGGGGGTGCAGGGAGACATGAGTTGAACATGAGTGGGGGCCTGGTGGAGGGTGCCCCTGGATGCTGGGGGGTGGGGGTGCTGGGAGACATGAGTGGGGGCCTGGTGGAGGGTGCCCCTGGATGCTGGGGGGTGGGGGTGCAGGGAGACATGAGTGGGGGGCTGGTGGAGGGTGCCCCTGACTGCTGGGGGTGGGGAGGTTGGGGACATGAGTGGGGGCCTGGTGGAGGGTGCCCCACAGTGCTGGGGGGTGGGGGTGCAGGGGGACATGAGTTGGACATGAGTGGGGGCCTGGTTGAGGGTGCCCCCGGATGCTGGGGGGTGGGGGTGCTGGGAGACATGAGTGGGGGCCTGGTGGAGGGTGCCCCTGACTGCTGGGGGGTGGTAGTGCAGGGAGACATGAGTTGGACATGAGTGGGGGCCTGGTGGAGGGTGCCCCTGGATGCTGGGGGGTGGGGGTGCTGGGAGACATGACTGGGGGCCTGGTGGAGGGTGCCCCTGGATGCTGGGGGGTGGTGGTGCAGGGAGACATGCGTGGAGGCCTGGTGGAGGGTGCCCCTGACTGCTGGGGGGTGGGGGGGTGGGAGACATGAGTGGGGGCCTGGTGGAGGGTGCCCCACAGTGCTGGGGGGTGGGGGTGCAGGGGGACATGAATTGGACATGAATGGGGGCCTGGTGGAGGGTTCCTCTGGATGCTGGGGGTGGGGGTGCTGGGAGACATGAGTGGGGGCCTGGTGGAGGGTGCCCCTGGATGCTGGGGGGTGGGGTGCAGGGAGACATGAGTGGGGGCCTGGTGGAGGGTGCCCCTGACTGCTGGGGGTGGGGGGTGGGAGACATGAGTGGGGGCCTGGTGGAGGGTGCCACACAGTGCTGGGGGGCGGGGGTGCTGGGAGACATGAGTGGGGGTCTGGTGGACGGTGCTCCTGGATGCTGGAGGTTGTTGGTGCAGGGAAACATGAGGGGGGGCCTGGTGGAGGGTGCCCCACAGTGCTGGGGCCGGGGGGAGGTGGGAGACATGAGTTGGGGCCTGGTGGAGGGCGCCCCTGACTGGTGGGGGATGGGGGGGTGGGAGACATGAGTGGGGGCCTGGTGGTGGGTGCCCCACAGTGCTGGGGGGTGGGGGTGCAGGGGAACATGAGTTGGACATGAGTGAGGGCCTGGTGGAGGATGCCCCTGGTTGCTGGGGGGGTGGGGTGCTGGGAGACATGAGTGGGGGCCTGGTGGAGGGTGCCCCTGGATGCTGGGGGGTGGTGGTGCAGGGGGACATGAGTGGGGGCCTGGTGGAGGGTGCCCCACAGTGCTGGGGGTGGGGGTGCTGGGAGACATGAGTGGGGGCCTGGTGGAGGGTGTCTCACAGTGCTGGGGGTGGGGGTGCTGGGACATGAGTGGGGGCCTGGTGGAGGGTGCCCCTGGATGCTGGGGTGTGGGGGTGCAGGGAGACATGAGTGTGGGCCTGGTGGAGGGTGCCCCTGACTGCTGGGGGCTGGAGATGCAGGGAGACATGAGTTGGACATGAGTGGGGGCCTGGTGGAGGGTGCCCCTGGATGCTGGGGTGTGGAGGTGCTGGGAGACATGAGTGGGGGCCTGGTGGAGGGTGCCCTCGACTGCCCGGGGGTGGGGGTGCAGGGGGACATGAGTTGGACATGAGTGGGGGCCTGGTGGAGGGAGCCCCACAGTGCTGGGGGGTGGGGGTGCGGGGAGACATGAGTTGAACATGAGTGGGGGGCTGGTGGAGGGTGCCCCTGGATGCTGGGGGGTGGGGGTGCTGGGAGACATGAGTGGGTGCCTGGTGGAGGGTGCCCCTGGATGCTGGGGGGTTGGGGTGCAGGGAGACATGAGTGGGGGCCTGGTGGAGGGTGCCCCTGACTGCTGGGGGGTGGGGGGGTTGGGGACATGAGTGGGGGCCTGGTGGAGAGTGCCCCGCAGTGCTGGGGGGCGGGGGTACAGGGGGACATGAGTTGGACATGAGTGGGGCCTGGTTGAGGGTGCCCCTGGATGCTGGGTGGTGGGGGTGCTGGGAGACATGAGTGGGGGCCTGGTGTAGGGTGCCCCTGACTGCTGGGGGATGGGGGTGCATGGAGACATGAATTGGACATGAGTGGGGAGGCTGGTGGAGGGTGCCACTGGTTGCTGGGGGGTGGGGGTGCCGGGAGACATGACTGGGGGCCTGGTGGAGGGTGCCCCTGGATGCTGGGGGGGTGGTGGCGCAGGGAGACATGAGTGGAGGCCTGGTGGAGGGTGCCCCTGACTGCTGGGGGTTGGGGGGGGTGGGAGACATGAGTGGGGGCCTAGTGGAGGGTGCCCCACAGTGCTGGGGAGTGGGGGTGCAGGGGGACATGAGTTGGACATGAGTGGGGGCCTGGTGGAGGGTGCCCCTGACTGCTGGGGGTGGGGGTGCAGGGAGACATGAGTTGGACATGATGGGGGCCTGGTAGAGGGTGCCCCTGGATGCTGGGGGGTGGGGGTGCTGGGACACATGACTGGGGGCCTGGTGGAGGGTGCCCCTGGATGCTGAGGGGTGGGGGTGCAGGGAGACATGAGTGGGGGCCTGGTGGAGGGTGCCACTGACTGCTGGGGGGACAGTGCTGGGGGGTGGGGGTGCAGGGGGACATGAGTTGGACATGAATTGGGGCCTGGTGGAGGGTGCCCCTGGATGATGGGGGGTGGGGTGCTGGGAGACATGAGTGGGGGCCTGGTGGAGGGTGCCCCTGACTGCTGGGGGGGTGGGGGTGCAGGGAGACATGAGTTGGACATGAGTGGGGGCATGGTGGAGGGTGCCCCTGGATGCTGGGGGGTGGGGGTGCTGGGAGACATGAGTGGGGGCCTGGTGGAGGGTGCCCCTGGATGCTGGGGGGTGGGGGTGCAGGGAGACATGAGTGGGGGCCTGGTGGAGGGTGCCCCACAGTGCTGGGGGTGGGGGTGCTGGGAGACATGAGTGGGGGCCTGATGGAGGGTGTCTCACTGTGCTGGGGTGTGGGGGTGCTGGGAGACATGAGTGGGGGCCTGGTGGAGGGTGCCCTGGATGCTGGGGGGTGGGGGTGCAGGGAGACATGAGTGGGGGCCTGGTGGAGGGTGCCCCTGACTGCTGGGGGGTGGGGGTGCAGGGAGACATGAGTTGGACATGAGTGGGGGCCTGGTGGAGGGTGCCTCTGGATGCTGGGGTGTGGGGGTGCTGGGAGACATGAGTGGGGGCCTGGTGGAGGGTGCCCCCGACTGCTGGGGGGTCGAGGTGCAGGGAGACATGAGTTGGACATGAGTGGGGGCCTGGTGCAGGTTGCCCCACAGTGCTGGGGGGTGGGGGTACTGGGAGACATGAGTTGAACATGAGTGGGGGCCTGGTGGAGGGTGCCCCTGGATGCTGGGGGGTGGGGGTGCTGGGAGGCATGAGTGGGGGCCTGGTGGAGGGTGCCCCTGGATGCTGGGGGGTGGGGGTGCAGGGCGACATGAGTGAGGGCCTGGTGGAGGGTGCCCCTGACTGCTGGGGGGTGGGGGGGTGCGAATCATGAGTGGGGGCCTGGTGGAGGGTGCCCCACAGTGCTGGGGGGTGGGGGTGCAGGGGGACATGAGTTGGACATGAATGGGTGCCTGGTTGAGGGTGCCCCTGGATGCTGGGGGGTGGGGGTGCTGGGAGACATGAGTGGGGGCCTGGTGGAGGGTGCCCCTGACTGCTGGGGGGTGGGGGTGCAGGGAGACATGAGTTGGACATGAGTGGGAGCCTGGTGGAGGGTGCCCCTGGATGCTGGGGTGTGGGGGTGCTGGAAGACATGACTGGGGGCCTGGTGGAGGGTGCCCCTGGATGCTGGGGGGTGGGGGTGCAGGGAGACATGAGTGGGGGCCTGGTGGAGGGTGCCCATGACTGCTGGGGGGTGGGGGGATGGGAGACATGAGTGGGGGCCTGGTGGAGGGTGCCCCACAGTGCTGGGGGGTGGGGTTGCAGGGGGACATGAGTTGGACATGAGTGAGGCCCTGGTGGAGGGTGCCCCTGGATGCTGGGGGTGGGGTTGATGGGAGACATGAGTGGGGGCCTGGTGGAGGGTGCCCCTGGATGCTGGGGGGTGGGGGTGCAGGGAGACATGAGTGGGGGCCTGGTGGAGGGTGCCCCACAGTGCTGGGGGGTGGGGGTGCTGGGAGACATGAGTGGGGGCCTGTTGGAGGGTGCCCCTGGATGCTGGGAGGTGGGGGTGCTGGGAGACATGAGTGGGTGCCTGGTGGAGGGTGCCCCCGACTGCTGGGGGATGGGGGTGCAGGGAGACATGAGTTGGACATGAGTGGGGGCCTGGTGGAGGGTTTCCCCACAGTGCTTGGGGGTGGGGTGCAGGGAGACATGAGTTGAACATGAGTGGGGGCCAGGTGGAGGGTGCCCAGTGCTTTAAGTGGGCCGGGGCGTGCCGGGGCTGGGCCCCGGCAGTCTCCAAAAAGTGGGGCTGAGCCGGGGCCCTGCCGGGGCCCCCAGTCCCACCGCACGCAACATTGGCGGGATGCATTATCCCGTCGCGGCTGCAGCCGCGACGGGAGATGCGCCTGCCATGAAGTCAGGCTAGCTGACAGAAGTGGCAGCCAACCACAGCGATGCTGTGCCTGGCTGCCATTTCTGTCAGTCATAGTAACTGCCTCTGGTGACCCCTCGCGCGAGGGGTCATCAGAGGCAGTTACTGTTCCTTTGTTTCCCCAGGTCGCCGAGGCGTCTTTAACCCTCGGCGAACCTGGGGATTCCTCGACATATTTCGAGGTTTATAAAAGATGGCTTTGAAAGTACACATTTCAAGCCATCTTTTATAAAGCTTTGCCGACGGACAATTTTGTCCGTAGTCAAAGCTTTATAAATGATGGCTTGAATTGTGTACTTTCAAAGCCATCTTTTATAACCCGAAAACATGGCCTGAAAACTACGCAAACCGTAAGGTACGCACACAAATATATATACATGTTATATATCTGTGTGCGTACCTTACTATGGTTTGTGTACTTTGCAGGCCATCTTTTCTAAACATAGAAATATGTAACATATGTAACATATTTCTATGTTTAGAAAAGATGGCCTGCAAAGTACACATACCATAGTAAGGTACGCACACAGATATATAACATGTATATATATTTGTGTGCAGACCTTACGATTTGCGTGCTTTTTAGGCCACGCCCCTCCCAGAAGCCACGCCCCCAAACGAGGGCCCCCTCTCGATTTCTTACCCCACTTAAAGCCCTGAGGGTGCCCCTTGATGCTGGGGGGTGGGGTGCTGGGAGACATGAGTAGGGGCCTGGTGGAGGGTGCCCCTGGATGCTGGGGGGGTGGGGGTGCAGGGAGACATGAGTGGGGGCCTGGTGGGAGGGCGCCCCTGACTGCTGGGGGGTGGGGGGGTGGGAGACATGAGTGGGGGCCTGGTGGAGGGTGCCCCACAGTGCTGGGGGGTGGGGGTGCAGGGGGACATGAGTTGGACATGAGTGGGGGCCTAAGTTGAGGGTTCCGCTGGATGCTTGGGGGTGGGGGTGCTGGGAGACATGAGTGGGGGCCTGGTGGAGGGTGCCCCTGACTGCTGGCGGGTGGGGGTGCAGGGAGACATGAGTTGGACATGAGTGGGGGCCTGGTGGATGGTGCCCCTGGATGCTGGGGGATGGGGGGTGCTGGGAGACATGACTGGGGGCCTGGTGGAGGGTGCCCCTGGATGCTGGGGGGTGGGGTGCAGGGAGACATGAGTGGGGGCCTGGTGGAAGGTGCCCCTGACAGCTGGGGGGTGGGAGGGGTGGGAGACATGAGTGGGGCCTGGTGGAGGGTGCCCCACAGTGCTGGGGGGTGGGGGTGCAGGGGAAATGAGTTGGACATGAGTGGGGGCCTGGTGGAGGGTGCCCCTGAATGCTGGGGGGTGGGGTGCTGGGAGACATGGGTGGGGGCCTGGTGGAGGGTGCCCCTGAGTGCTGGGGGGTGGGGGTGCTGGGAGACATGAGTGGGGGCCTGGTGGAGGGTGCCTCACAGTGCTGGGGGTGGGGTGCTGGTAGACATGAGTGGGGGCCTAGTGCAGGGTGCCCCTGGATGCTGGGGGGTGGGGGTGCAGGGAGACATGAGTGGGGGCCTGGTGGAGGGTGCCCCTGACTGCTGGGGAGTGGAAGTACAGGGAGACATGAGTTGGACATGAGTGGGGGCCTGGTGGAGGGTGCCCCTGGATGCTGGGGTGTGGGGGTGCGGGGAAACATGAGTGGGGGCCTGGTGGAGGGTGCTCCCGACTGCCCGGGGGTGGGGGTGCAGGGAGACATGAGTTGGACATGAGTGGGGGCCTGGTGGAGGGTGCCCCACAGTGCTGGGGGCTGGAGGTGCAGGGAGACTTGAGTGGGGGCCTGGTGGAGGGTGCCCCTGACTGCTGGCGGGTGGGGGTGCAGGGAGACATGAGTTGGACATGAGTGGGGGCCTGGTGGAGGATGCCCCTGGATGCTGGGGGAAGGGGGTGCAAGGAGACATGAGTGGGGGCCTGGTGGAGGGTGCCCCACAGTGCTGGGGGGTGGGGGTGCTGGGAGACATGAGTGGGGGCCTGGTGGAGGGTGCCTCACAGTGCTGGGGGGTGGGGGTGCTGGGAGACATGAGTGGGGGCCTGGTGCAGGGTGCCCCTGGATGCTGGGGGTGGGGGTTCAGGGAGACATGAGTGGGGGACTGGTGGAGGGTGCCCCTGACTGCTGGGGGGTGGGGGTGCAGGGAGACATGAGTTGGACATGAGTGGGGGCCTGTTGGAGGGTGCCCTGGATGCTGGGGGGTGGGGATGCTGGGAGACATGAGTGGGGGCCTGGTGGAGGGTGCCCCTGACTGCTGGGGGGTGGGGGTGCAGGGAGACATGAGTTGGACATGAGTGGGGGCCTGGTGGAGGGTGCCCCACAGTGCTTGGGAGTGGGGTGCAGGGAGACATGAGTTGAACATGAGTGGGGGCCTGGTGGAGGGTGCCCCTTGATGCTGGGGGGTGGGGGTGCAGGGAGACATAAGTGGGGGCCTGGTGGAGGGTACCCCTGGATGCTGGGGGTGGGGGTGCAGGGAGACATGAGTGGGGGCCTGGTGGAGGGTGCCCCTGACTGCTGGGGGGTGGGGGGTGGGAGACATGAGTGGGGGCCTGGTGGAGGGTGCCCCACAGTGCTGGGGGGTTGGGGTGCAGGGGGACATGAGTTGGACATGAGTGGGGGCCTGCTTGAGGGTTCCCCTGGATGCTGGGGGTGGGGTGCTGGGAGACATGAGTGGGGGCCTGGTGGAGGGTACCCCTGACTGCCTGGGGGTGGGAGGGGTGGGAGACATGAGTGGGGGCCTGGTGGAGTGTGCCCCACAGTGCTGGGGGGTGGGGTGCATGGGGACATGAGTTGGACATGAGTGGGGGCCTGGTGGAGTGTGTCCCTGGATGCTGGGGGGTGGGGTGCAGGGAGACATGAGTGGGGGCCTGGTGGAGGGTGCCCCTGACTGCTGGGGGATGGGGGTGCAGGGAGACATGAGTTGGACATGAGTGGGGGCCTGGTGGAGGGTGCCCCTGGATGCTCGGGGGTGGGGGTGCTGGGAGACATGAGTGAGGGCCTGGTGGAGGGTGCCCCTGGATGCTGGGGGGTTGGGGTGCAGGGAGACATGAGTGGGGGCCTGGTGGAGGGTGCCCCACAGTGCTGGGGGGTGGGGGTGCTGGGAGACATGAGTGGGGGCCTGGTGGAGGATGCCTCACAGTGCTGGGGGTGGGGGTGGTGGGAGACATGAGTGGGGGCCTGGTGGAGGGTGCCCCTGGATGCTGGGGAGTGGGGGGTGCAGGGAGACATGAGTGGGGGCCTGGTGGAGGGTGCCCCTGACTGCTGGGGGGTGGAGGTGCAGGGAGACATGAGTTGGACATGAGTGGGGGCCTGGAGGAGGGTGCCCCTGGATGCTGGGGGTGTGGGTGCTGGGAGACATCAGTGGGGGCCTGGTGGAGGGTGCCCCGACTGCCCGGGGGTGGGGGTGCAGGGAGACATGAGTTGGACATGAGTGGGGGGCCTGGTGGAGGGTGCCCCACAGTGCTGGGGTGTGGGGGTGCAGGGAGACATGAGTTGAACATGAGTGGGGGGCCTGGTGGAGGGTGCCCCTGGATGCTGGGGGGTGGGGGTGCTGGGAGACATGAGTGGGGGCCTGGTGGAGGGTGCCCCTGGATGCTGGGGGGTGGGGGTGCAGGGAGACATGAGTGGGGGCCTGGTGGAGTGTGCCCCTGACTGCTGGGGGGTGGGGGTGCAGGGAGACATGCGTTGGACATGAGTGGGGGCCTGGTGGAGGGTGCCTCTGGATGCTGGGGTGTGGGGGGTGCTGGGAAACATGAGTGGGGGCCTGGTGGAGGGTGCCCCCGACTGCTGGGGGGTGGGGGTGCAGGGAGACATGAGTTGGACATGAGTGGGGGCCTGGTGGAGGGTGCCTCTGGATGCTGGGGTGTGGGGGTGCTGGGAGACATGAGTGGGGGCCTGGTGGAGGGTGCCCCCGACTGCTGGGGGGTGGGGGTGCAGGGAGATATGAGTTGGACATGAGTGGGGGCCTGGTGGAGGGTGCCTCTGGATGCTGGGGTGTGGGGGTGCAGGGAGACATGAGTGGGGGCCTGGTGGAGGGTGCCCCTGACTGCTGCAGGGTGGGGGTGCAGGGAGACATGAGTTGAACATGAGTGGGGGCCTGGTGGAGGGTGCCCCTGGATGCTGGGGGTGGGGGTGCTGGGAGGCATGAGTGGGGGCCTGGTGGAGGGTGCCCCTGGATGCTGGGGGGTGGGGGTGCAGGGCGACATGAGTGAGGGCCTGGTGGAGGGTGCCCCTGACTGCTGGGGGGTGGGGGGGTGCAGGGGGACATGAGTTGGACATGAGTGGGTGCCTGGTTGAGGGTGCCCCTGGATGCTGGGGGGTGGGGGTGATTGGAGACATGAGTGGGGGCCTGGTGGAGGGTGCCCCTGACTGCTGGGGGGTGGGGGTGCAGGGAGACATGAGTTGGACATGAGTGGGGGCCTGGTGGAGGGTGCCCCTGGATGCTGGGGGGTGGGGGTGCTGGGAGACATGACTGGGGGCCTGGTGGAGGGTGCCCCTGGATGCTGGGGGATGGGGGTGCAGGGAGACATGAGTGGGGGCCTGGTGGAGGGTGCCCATGACTGCTGGGGGGTGGGGGGATGGGAGACATGAGTGGGGGCCTGGTGGAGGGTGCCCCACAGTGCTGGGGGTGGGTTTACAGGGGGACATGAGTTGGACATGAGTGAGGCCCTGTGGAGGGTGCCCCTGGATGATGGGGGTGGGGGTGATGGGAGACATGAGTGGGGGCCTGGTGGAGGGTGCCCCTGGATGCTGGGGGGTGGGGGTGCAGGGAGACATGAGTGGGGGCCTGGTGGAGGGTGCCCCACAGTGCTGGGGGGTGGGGGTGCTGGGAGACATGAGTGGGGGCCTGTTGGAGGGTGCCCTGGATGCTGGGGGGTGGGGGGTGCAGGGAGACATGAGTGGGGGCCTGGTGGAGGGTGCCCCCGACTGCTGGGGGATGGGGGTGCAGGGAGACATGAGTTGGACATGAGTGGGGGCCTGGTGGACGGTTTCCCCACAGTGCTTGGGGGTGGGGGTGCAGGGAGACGTGAGTTGAAAATGAGTGGGGGCCTGGTGGAGGGTGCCCCTTGATGCTGGGGGGGTGGGGGTGCAGGGAGACATGAGTGGGGGCCTGGTGGAGGGTGCCCCTGACTGCTGGGGGGTGGGTGGGTGGGAGACATGAGTGGGGGCCTGGTGGAGGGTGCCCCACAGTGCTGGGGGGTGGGGGTGCATGGGGGACATGAGTTGGACATGAGTGGGGGCCTAGTTGAGGGTTCCCCTGGATGCTTGGGGGTGGGGGTGCTGGGAGACATGAGTGGGGGCCTGGTGGAGGGTGCCCCTGACTGCTGGCAGGTGGGGGTGCAGGGAGACATGAGTTGGACATGAGTGGGGGCCTGGTGGAGGAAGCCCCTGGATGCTGGGGGATGGGGGTGCTTGGAGACATGACTGGGGGCCTGGTGGAGGATGCCCCTGGATGCTGGGGGTGGGGGTGCAGGGAGACATGAGTGGGGGCCTGTTGGAAGGTGCCCCTGACTGCTGGGGGGTGGGAGGGGTGGGAGACATGAGTGGGGGCCTGGTGGAGGGTGCCCCACAGTGCTTGGGGGTGGGGGTGCAGGGGGACATGAGTTGGACATGAGTGGGG